>NC_027218.1:0-300000 GCF_000981445.1 Babesia bigemina | reverse complement strand
ATACGTGGTGACTATCACTTACTAAGGATGCGAGCAGTTCGCCGTACTGGCCTTCAAATGCTATAATGGCTTCTGGATTGCATATGCTGCATTCTAAACCAGACGGCGCACTAATCAGAGCCCATAGGTGATCCAAAAAACCATAATTGAGCAAAATGCGTTCAGCGCACGATGTTTTAATTAGACATGACAATAGACGTTGGAATATACTTCTTAAGTGCCTCTGAACATCCATAGCGCTGCATCAATATAGGTCAGACTAACAAGAATTCCTGGACGATATACGAAGACATCATTGCATATGTTTTGTTTACATGATACCGCATTAAGCTAAAGAGTCATGTGATGCGAATTTCCTGGTAAGCTGAAAAGTGAGCAAGCCTATGCACCAATTAAGGGTATTTGGCCGCCGCCACAACCGCCTCCAACGTGTATTGTCGCCACGCGTATCCCAGTATGCGTACCAATATACAAGTTTTGATACTTCAAAAACTGAACGGTAAAGATTGGACTTATAGCATTATACGCAAGGAAGCCTACCAATGCAAGCTATCTGCTATCCATCCATGATTATTATGAACAAATGCATTACTATTTTGTGAAATTATACGCCCGTCACGCATAATATTTAACAAATCACTGAACGCGCGTCCTACTCCCTGGGATGACCCTATGTGGATTGTCCACCCTCTCACACAGTAGTCACCTTTACGGTTGAATAGGTGTATATGTGAATATAGTAGAAGCTTATTATTTGCTACTTGGGAGTATATTTAAATTGACAACATCCCCCAATACACCTCAACGGTCCGTTACACACAGTTACAGAGTCCTCAGCTGATACAGAGGATTGGCGTGTAGACCAAGGAAACTTGCAACATAGGCACTTCTACAAGTAATACACACACTGACGTTTGAACTTTGCCACGTATTGAGCTAATTTGAGTTCATATTTTACGATGTCCAACTGCGGTGGCGTGAAGGGTCTTAATATGAAAACCCGGCTATATCGTTTAAATAACATACCAGAACAACGAATCATACTCTAGGTGCTCGTATGCAGGGTACGGAGTATCGATATATTCACGAACAAAAATCGCCGAACGGCGTGGCGTTTCCCCCAAAACCGAAAATATATTTATAAGCGTCAACGCGGAACAAAATTACATGATACAGATGCCATCATGCGCAACAGACTCAACAAATGTGTGTGGATGAACCTATGTTAGGACCGCTGTGTAGTAACTACTGCTATGTGCGATGCTGAAGGCTCATTCACACAAGTGCTTGATTCGGAGACACATCTTTACAATTTGTAAATATTGTTGACACTTTTTTGACGAATGATACATATAGTTGCTGTCTAAACATTGGATTTCAACTTTTACAGGATACACACTCCCTTCTTTTGCGGATACTCTTTTGTCATCACTTTTTGATATGATGGATTGTATCTCATAAAACGTTTTGAAATGTAGTACCAAATAGGATTAATAATCAAGTATAGGTATGCGCCTCGCTCTATTTTGATACTACTTTGTCACTTGTTGGAGATTTACGATCATATATCATGGACATTTATGGACGACCTCTTGCGATGTAGCGCATTCTTCCTAACCTTCTTTTATACATACGTTCTAAGCGTTGGATATGGTATTTAGTTGCCACACCGTAGGAGAGGAGATATCTTCATGCCCATTTTCTTTAAGCCTTACATGTATTGATGAGATGTCGCATCTTACTATTCGTTGAGAGTAAGCAAACCGACTACATATGTTGTCAATTATGGGTGTCTATTGAAACAGCAACTGGTGAGAGCTTCAAGTGGCTTATAAACCATGCCCAACCTTGTAAATACGGTTGTATTACGATAGACAGTTTTTTGCATATCAATGCCATATTGCTGACCACGAATGTCATACGTACAAGCTATTTATACAAATGATGGACAGTAATAATGACGTAAGTAATTATCCTGCAAATGGTGTTGTTACACGGGTCCCGTTCTATAGAGGCGGCAATAAGCGTCGGTCAGGGCAAAGATATGATGGAAGACACATAATTACGAGCTATAACAAGGATGAACTGATAACGAAGCGTCAGAACTTATGTTTCGGTACTAAACTACAGCCAGAATGGGAATCTAGGTGCTTGAAGATAAATCCCGTGCTTTCGGATGATATACATCGTTTTATGGGAAACGAGCAGCATACTCAGCGTTGGGCATTGGCTAAGCATGTATTTTTAATAATTTGTAGCAACGCAAAACGCGTTCCATACATATGGGGAGCGGTAAGTATAATCCTTAACATCATATCGCCGGTGTTGCTGCGCAAGGGATCACCAAAACTATCGTGGTATAGTCATGGAGCGGTATTGCTAACATCGTTTTCCATTTCATTTCTCACCAGCGGTTTTGATGCGATGAAACGCTTCGTTGTTGGGAAATGCATTGATTTCAAAAGATGTCACGTTCTACAAACAGGGAAACCTCGTCTGAAGAAAGTCAGGGTGTGTGATTTAGTTGTGGGAAACATAGTAAAACTAACCTGTGATGAACAGGTACCAGCAGACATGATAATATTGGCTTGTAGCAATCCGGATGGCCAGGTACATATAGATACCACATTTGTTGATGGCAAAAGAGATCTTAAGGTGAAGGTATGTACTAAAGATGCAAAGGTTGAAGCTTCTGTACATTCATTCGCCAACATACGTGGGCAAATTGTCTGCGATAGGCCATCGGCCGACCTTGACAGCTTCGTTGGCGCACTAAGACTCAAAGGCCACCCACGACCTAAAAACTTGTACATACATAATTTTGTGATGAAGGGCAGCATAATTAGGAATACCGGGACTGTGTATGGTGTTATAACGCATACAGGTCCAGATACGAAAATTGCACAAAATATTAAAAAGGAGAATCAATGCATAAAATCCGGTTCGGTAGAAGGTTTGATTAACCATTTTACGGTGATAGTAGGTTGCATATATGTGTTATGCCTCGTAGTAAGTATGGGTACTAGGTGGTCCATACTCTTGGCCTCTGATAGGCGGAAAAAAGGAACCGCACTGGTCATCGAATCTCTTCTTTTTGTTTTAATTAGGTTCTTTTTATTATATGGAGGACTGATACCTGTGACCTTACCAGCAATTGTAGATGTCTTGCGCTATGCGTGTAGCACAATTTATGACGGACATACGGATTACTCGTTTTTCAGCGACGTTCATGTCAGAGGTCAAACGCTTCAACATGCACCAGATACGACAACGGTCTTCCCTGTCACGTGGCCTATGACGTCGGGGCTATTGGATGAACTGGGTTTGGTTGACATAATTTTTTGTGACAAAACGGGCACGTTGACGTCAAATGATCTAAAGGCATCTCTCATAACTGTAGGAAATAAAACCTTCGACACATCAGGCGACAGGACCAGTATTCACAGCAAAATAGAGAATGAATTGGAACAAAACCCTAGATTCGACACACTGATGAAGTTGATGTGCCTATGCAACGCCAGTGTGCCCGTCACTAGTGCACCCAGCCTTGAAATATTTACATCTCCAATACGCATGACGACATCTAGTTCTCAAGGGTTGAAACACAGTGCTTCAGGAAATTCTGATATATCTCTTGGCATTTCAAACAACAATCAATACCCTTTGCGCCCATCCAAGAGTAGAATTCATTTTGGAAATGTATCATATATAGAGCCGTTAAACTCACTAAATTTCGGTCTTAAGGATATGGATTCGATGAACAATTCAATGGAATTCGGTGGTGAAGCGGCGGAGAATGAGGGGGATAGTGAGGAGACATATGCAACAAATGCGTTTCCTCATAGACCAAGCCGATCCAACCAGATATATTACAGGTCACCACATAAAGAAGATGAGTGTATGCTGGATATATGTCGCGAGTTTGGTTATAAATTGACGCATCGCTCCAAGTCACATATCAATCTTGAGGCTCGGGGATTACAAGAGGAGTGGAATATTGTTGGTTTTAACACTTTTAGTCCTGAAAGACGTCGAATGTCAATGGTAGCTTCCAGACCTGACCAAGATGGTTCTACAATATTCGTTAAAGGCTCAGCTGACACCATGATGAATCTCATTAGACTAACGACGGAAGACGAACATCGCGATATGTCGGCCCTGTCAATACGAATTGAGAAGCTTACCACTGCAGGATTCCGTGTTTTGGTTTGCGCATACAGAGATCTGTCTCGGGAGGAAACACAGTTATACCAGCGCCACTTCACGAATGCGGAAGATTCGGTTTACAGTGCAGATACACTTCACGAAGAAGCTGCAATAATGGTTGAACGACGTCTAACATATCTAGGATTTGTTGCTTTCAAGGATGAGCTTCAGGCAGGAGTGCCTGAAACACTTGATTTGCTAATGGAGGCAGGAATTCGCATATGGATGACAACGGGAGATAATCGGCATGCTGCGATTGAGGCAGCGTATCTATCGAAATTGCTGGTGCATCCGTGCCGTATATTTGATTGCAAGCTGCCTACCAACAAACTGGATGACTCGCCACATAAGGATTGTGGAGCTCTTTATGAGGCCTTCCTACAGCAGAGAGCTGAGAAGACACAATCGGAACAGATTTGCCTAGTCGTAGATGGAAAGGATTTGAAGGATTTTTTGACAAACAGTACGATGCAAACATACTTCGTCAACATGCTGTGCTTCGCCGACGTGGTTTTGGCATGCAGTTTGACGCCGTGCCAGAAAGCAGAATTTGTAAGATTGGTTAGGGTTCGTTTGACCCCTACACCAGTGACACTAGCAATAGGCGATGGTCTCAATGATGTCAAAATGATGCAGGAGGCGCATGTTGGTGTTGCAGTATTGGGCTCTACACCCGATGCCGCAGCTTATGCTGATTTCGTAACTACGCATTTCGCAGGACTGAGAAGTTTATTGTTTTACCAGGGTAGCAATGCTCTTCAGATAATAGCAATAGCTATATATTGGAGTTTTTTCAAAAGCCTTTGTTTAGTGATGCCGATTTTTTACTATCAGGGGCACACTGATTGGGTCGGCTTAGATTTGTACGGTTCTTTTGTCCAGCTTCTTTTCCATCTGCTATTCACCGCATTTCCGGTTACCTTTTGCGCCTTGTTCGACAGACCGTTGTCTGAACCGATGTCAACAAATTTGCCGATACTTTATACGTTATGTAGGCGTCGTTTCCATGTTAATTTACTGCGTTTGGGATTTTGGATTTTGGAAGGCATATTGTCATCCATATTTTGTTACCTTAGTATTCAGACTACCACTTTGGAATCTCCAATCTTCAGCGGTGGAGGTACCATTAGTGCGCGAACTTTTGGACTATTATGTTCCTTAGGTACCCTTCAGATGTCCAATACTCGTCTTCTTATGGAATCATTCACTAGGAACAACGCCTTCGGTATTGTATTCACCTTGGTATTCATTTTTGCGATGCCCCCCTCATTTCTTGGCCTTTGCTTTTTGTTCGGAGGCAGAATTCTCAGAAATGCTACCTTACAAGTTGCGCTCTGGCAACCCGTGTATTTTTTAATTCCTGTTTGGTTGGGAATAGGGGCAGTATTTCATGTGGCATCCGCTTTGACCCAGGCGTTAGTTTCGCCGAATATAGCCAACTATGTGAAGCATTGGGTGTCTACACAAATGTGTTATTGTGCAGCTCAGTCAAACAATCCGTCTACCACGGAAAGCTCCAAATCTGTAGGCACGAGTCTTCCCACAGTTGATGGAATGGTTCAGAACGTGCGGCAAGTGCACAATTGGTGTGATCACATGCTGCAACGGGTAAGAAAGGAATTCAATATCCATGGAATGGATTCCTGGATACGCATGATACCTGCGGCCAGGCCATTTAGAGTGCGTGAAGGCGATTTGTCAGTTACGCAACCGGTTGCAATAACTTCTTCGTCTAGCTTTTCGAAGGACAACATTGAAGAGGACTTGCATAAACAGCAGAGCGATGTTAACGTCCAAAACCAACGCGCATCGTATTTAATTGATCGTTTTACGTTGCGTTTTAAGGACATGCAACTAGAGGCTGATTACAGACTTCATAAACGACGCAATCATTATAGAACAAATCGTATCTGGTATAGAACCGTTTTTCTGGCAATCGGTCTTTATTATATTTTTGGTTGGATATTGGATTACCTTATAAAAGTGAGTTACAATCAAGAAACGGCAATATATACTATTTTACCACCAATTTGTGTCACGGCGTTGGCATTTGGTTGCGCGATTTTAACATTCCATCCAACGCATTTCATGCATCACATTAACAAGGTTCTGGGAGCTCTTGTATCATGTATGATATTGCAGTATGTTGTTACCTTGAGTTTGATGGAGCCATTGAGTTCCTTACAACCCATATTATTCCCAATTTTCACTTTCGTGATTCTGCACATAACATTCATTTATGCTTTGCTGGCTAACGCAATTTTCGTAGTTTCCACCATACGGAGTGTTGACAAGTCCATTCACACTGTGCCTTTATTTATTGGAATCAATGTATTTGTCGCATTTGTGGGTTATCGGTTGGAATATAACAACAGGAAGAATTTCTTATTCGAATTTTCTGCGAGGAACGCGCGAAAAAAGCAAAGCGAGTTGTTAAACACTATGCTACCAAATTTTGTTGTTTCTAAAATGATAAATGCACGATTGAATGAGGATGGAATCCCTATAGGTTTCGAAGCTGAGGAACATGCAGTTGTGTCGGTCTTGTTTTGTGACGTCTATCACTTTCAGAACTTGGTAGCCACCGTGGAACCAACTACTCTTGTGGAGCTTCTGGATTCTTTGTTTCTAGCGTTCGATAGGTGCGCGGAACAGTTTGGGGCAACAAAAATCGAAACTGTTTTTGAAACTTATTTGGCCGCTTGTGGCTTATCGCGGGGCATTGCCCCTTGCCCGTATGAATCAGCAGCAAATGCTATTGACATGGCATTGGCTATGATGGAAGCATCCAAGCAAATACATTACTCTTATATAAGTGAATGCCATGATGGGTCATATATGGAGCAAAGTGAATCTGTGCTTGTGAAGATCGGAATTAATTCGGGTAAGGTCATATCTGGTTTGGTAGGTGCGAAGAAACCACAGTATGCTCTTTTCGGAGACACAGTCAATACTGCCAGCCGGATGAAAAGCATGGGAGAAGTGGGTTACATACATATAACGGACGACACATACAATTTGGTGAAGGCCGATTCAACGTTGACGTTCAGTCACCGTGAGACCTTCGTTAAGGGCAAGGGTATGATGAAAACACATTTACTGATTTCTGCTGAAGGGTCGGCATATCCAAACTTCGAGAGTGTAGATACTTGTGGCACCGCGAATGTTTATCGAGCTAATACAAGCGATGAAATGGGCTCGCGAGATGTGCCTGTTGCGAAGATAGGCGAGGGAATAGTTGACCATGAACGAGGTGCACGCAACAAATCACCCGAAAACAACAACATACTGTTCGAATGCCTAGACAAAAGCCATTCATTGAACATCTCTGATGACATCTGCCTGCGTAGCAGCGTTGACACAGCAATCCCAGCTGTAGCACATGCCAATGATTATGAACGTTCATGCTCACGAAAACTACGAATATCAGCTGCTGTAGGAGCGCTAACAGAAGAAGATGATGGAGTATTCTTAAAAGACCAACCTGGGCTGCTGCGACATTGCAGCATGTATAGCACAGGTGCAGCTTCGACAAATTCGGTTCAATCACGCGCGTCTAGGTGTCTTAATTTTTTGCGGAGGGCAAACACAATGGCGTTGCGTCACAATACACTTAGTGCTTCAAGCCCAATACATTCGAGTAGTTTTACACGACAAAACGCTCAGGATGAGGACGACGAAATTAATAGTGGGATAGATGGTAGTGACATGCGGATGAAGACCAAGGAGTGGATAATGTTAAAGTTTACGGATAAATTACAGGAAGATCGTTACAGATCACACTTTTACCATAACAGGGCAAATATAAACACGATTGAGCAAACGTTAGTGATCTTCCTTATCACTTTCGTAGCGCAGAGTATTCTTGAAATCGCAATCCCCCGAAGTTTCGAAGACGACAGTAATATGGAGAGGCTACTGTTTATCAAATACGTTCAATATTGGACAGTGAGATCTGTATACATTACCCTTGTGTTTGTCATGTGGCTATTGTTCCATTTCAACTCATTTTCGCGGCGCTCAGAATCCAACACAACAATGTGGCTAACATTCTTTTTGAACTTACTCTTCGTTAGTGCAGCATGCATTTTCGCTCTTTCAAATTCCTGGGCGGTTGCAGGGAGCGGAGTGTATTCCCAATATCTCAATCTATGGCTTCCATCGGACAGCATTGAATTTTATTTTTATATTGTGGTGCTGCATCATAGTAGTGGGATGCTCTTCCAGACGTGTTTATTAGTGGATACATTATTCGTGATAATTTCTATGACTTTTATCTCCTCCAGTGTTGTTCAAACTGCAACAACGTCTATCACGCTGTGCAGCATTCCTTGCTACATAGTCTTCAATTTGATATCTGCTCATTGCAAGGAAGCTATAGATAGGCGTGCATTCCATTCTAACGAGAAGGCCCGGATGATAGAGGCACGTGTAGGACAGATGCTCAACGATATGCTGCCAAAGAGTGTTTTGGAAGAATTCAAAAGCGACAAGTTGAAAATGTCATATTGTCACGAAAAAATGTCATTTCTGTTTTCCGATATCGTTGGTTTTACGTTGTGGGCTAATTCTGTAGATGCATGTGAGGTAATTGCACTCTTACAAAGGTTGTTTGCGCGTTTCGACAGAAATAGCACAAAGTTTGGGTTATACAAACTTTGCACAATTGGCGATGCGTATGTAGCTGTTAGTGAGCCGGCTATTGAAGTGCCGTCAGATCAAGAGGCAATTGCCAATATCGAGGGGATCCTTCAAATGGCATACTCCATGATTAGAACTATTCAAGACGTCAGAGAAGCTTTTAACATTCCAGGTCTGAATATGAGGATCGGGTTGCACTACGGCTGTTCGGTGGGAGGGGTTGTTGGTTCCGGGAGGCTTCGTTACGATCTCTGGGGTATGGACATTCACACTGCAAATGCCATGGAAAGCAATGGCATTCCAGGTAAAGTCTGCGTTTCGGAAAGGTTGAAACTTATATTGATGACAAATTTCCCCAATCGCTTCGACTTCACCTTCAATAACGACATACAGGTCATAGATCGATGTGTCAGAAGTTACATTCTAACGACAGACTCGAGTGACAGTTCAGCATTTTAATATTAGACTTTGCAGTACAGTGTTTTAGACTGATATCGGTGCTCGTATCCACTTTTGGATCACATGTGTTACCGTCTTGAGCAAAATGTCGAGAAAAGTGTTGAGATTGTATCAGGACATAAACAAGTTGTGCGACGAAGAATTGGGTAATGTATGTGCGACATAATTTAATATGTATTAGAGACTCTTGTTTGGATACTGAGGTCGAGACTCTCGAATAACCGTTCCGAAGCGACGCGTCGCAACATACCGTTTCCGCACCCTATTCACTTATTTTCGGACGATTCTACTACAACTTCTTTAAACAGAACATACGTTGCTGGAAAGTTCACACACATCGCTATATTGTCACAAATGGCAACCCTCTCCCAATGTAGAGATGATTAGGCGCATTTTGAAGGCCACCGCGAATATGCACTTTTAAGACCATGAACCGCTTATAAGAGCTGCACATTCCCTGGGTAAGTGGCCTACATTCATAAAAACACTGCGATCGTGACAACAGTCCACGGTCCAGGATATACCGCATACGTGAATGCAGCATCACGGCCAATAAACACTGCTGGGTAATGAACCGCTTTTAAAAGCTAAATGAAAACGACACACGCTAAACGTGGCTGTTAATAACTAATTACTCACGTCGATGAACAAGGTGTATTCCCACATTGGCACTGGTTATACATAGTTAAGAAGTGTTGGTGTTAGTAAAAGCAGAGGCTACCGTGATCGCATATATCTACCATATTACCCCTAATGTTACGACCCGACATTGCTGTTTCAGTAGATGTCCCTCAGTTCCAACAGTTGTCGTTTTATCCCCTTACTTAGCAGTACGGATACTACAGCACATATTCCCGCTACAACAAGGTGGGCACATATGACAGCGAATGCGACAACAAAAACGGAAGCTGCCTTTGTTTGCAAACATTCAGGTTCTAATTCCAGATCATTGTATAGAGCCCGGTATATTTTGAGGGAGGCATTGCTGAGAGCGTATATTCCCCAACCGCTGATAATTATGTCAACAACAACCATAGAGCACGTTATTATAGCCGTCGTTGCCCATTCCACTTCTGTGCCCCAGTCCCTCGCAGCAATGGCCGTATAGTAGGCGGCCATGACAAAAGATCCTACGGCTGAAGCGATTATATGGGCCAATGAATTAAAGAGTATTGAGCAATGCAAATCGTATATAAACGGGAAGCTAATTGTGCAACAAGATAGAAGTAAGAGGACAAGATGTAGGAATATCAAAAGGTGTAACCAACGCTTGACCGGGTTCCTTAGAAGAGGGACGGGGCCTCCCCCGGCGTGCCTCCTTCCCCAAAATCTTAACGTTGGCTTCATGGGAAACACACAAATTACCCCGATCTATATATGGTAACGCGATTTACCTTTAACATCCCAGCATACAACAGTCTAGACATTTATGCATAGGGCACGCCTTTCAGTAACATGGCACCGGTATAGACAGGGTGTATTAATAATTCCCCCAGAGCAACCGTATTCAATCTTAACCTCCATGTAAAGATGAAATAAATGAAACATCGCGTTTTCCCTTTAATTTATGACCACTGCCACCAAGTAGTTCTAAATCCGTATCATCTATTAGCACAATAACACCGGGTATGACATCGGAAGTTTCACCCATATTAAAAACACCTGGCAAATCCCCACGGACCTCAACTTCCGAACACCTGATAGCCTCCAATTTAGGCGGATACGCGAAAAGGTCCCTCTTTGCAGCGAAGGCAGCTTTGCGCAGATACGCCACTAGCTGAGATACAGTAACAGATTCCGTTTGAATTTCAATTTTCAATCGCCTTCTCTTATCTACTGTAAACGCACTTAGACCTCCCGCAAATTCCACAAATATTTCACAGACATGATTAACACCTATCATATCCCCGTATAAATTTCAACCAAACTGCACACATTAAGAGGTCGAAAATACGTCATCAAAAGTATCCAATTAAACGAAGTGATTGGCCCACTTCGTCGAGTCGATATGCAACGTATGACGGTCAACGCGTACCGTCTAAAGGTGTAAGTTCCGTATGGAATTTACCATACAAAATCGTTCCACAGATAACTCAAAAATTCACGGGAAATAATTGTTTGAATCATCGACGTATACTTTATTGATACATTGGATAACAGTACGTTTAGCGATATGCCATAATAATTTTTAATGGGCAATCTTCTCATTCATGGAGCGCGATGTAGATTACTATCTATCAGAAGTTGATGTCGGTGAATTGGAGGTCACGATCGATCGGATTTTCAATAGCGAGGCAATCTCTGCACAGACCGTGGTCAAGCTATGCAACAAAGCAAAAGAAATTTTAGCGGCCGAAAGCAACATCATACCTGTAACCGCACCTGTTACGGTGGTTGGAGACATTCATGGACAGCTGTATGATTTGAAGGAGCTGTTTCGTATTGCCGGTACGTCGCCAAATACTAACTTCCTTTTTCTAGGTGATTACGTCGACCGAGGATACTACTCAGTGGAGAGTGTTTCGTTAATTTTAGCACTGAAAGTGCGATATAAAGAGAGAGGTATGGCATCACAATCTTTCTAAAGAACCTATGCAGTATTTATCATCCGTGGCAACCACGAATGTCGCCAAATCACACAGGTGTATGGATTCTACGACGAATGCTTGAGGAAGTATGGCAACGCCGATGTGTGGATAGCGCTAACGAGTATGTATATACCTTCAGCCTTTTAATGCATAATAGACATTTTTGATTATCTGCCCCTGGGAGCCTTAATTGACGGGAGGATTTTCTGCCCTCATGCGGGTTTGTCACCCTCATTTGACTCCTTAGATCAAGTAAGAGATCTCAACAGGTGCGTTAGTTATGCGGGTTTTTGTCATTCAGTTGAATGACCTAACATACAGCCCCCCCCACTCCACGATTCAGCACAAAATGCCGCAGGATCCAGGAGGTACCACACGAAGGTGCCATGTGCGATCTACTGTGGTCAGACCCTGAGGAGCGAACGGGCTGGGGCCTGAGCCCGAGGGGGGCAGGTTTCACTTTTGGATACGACATTTCGAAGGCATTCAATCGCACGAATGGTCTGGAATTAATTGCACGCGCCCATCAACTAATAATGGAGGGGTACCAATGGTCACAAGATCGCAACGTTGTAACCATCTTTTCGGCACCAAACTACTGTTACCGTTGTCAGAACCAGGCGGCAATAATGGAGATAGATGAGAGGATGCGTTTCACTTTGTAGGTTTCTGAGTACAAAACACATGAGCGATCAGTTTGCAATTTGACCCATCTCCCCGACGTGAGCCGCCAGAGAAGAAGGAAAGGAACAACGACTACTTACTAGAGGACCTCACATACATTAATTAGTTATTATAAAGTCAAGTTCATTTATGAAAGACCTCTGGAAAGCAGGTGCCTTTTGTACATTGCCAGTTTTTGTTGCGTTTGTGATTCCTGACCATTTGGTATTTTAAGCACGTTTGCCCTCGGTGAAGTCTGATCCAATTTATTACTAAAAGTTTGCTTTATGCTCTTTATAAAACCCATTAATCCACTGTTGTTCTCGGATTTGGCCTTTGGATCTACTGGTCTTATCTTACAAGGAAGGATGGGCATTTGTCTCTTACTATCCACCAAAAAAGGCCCTAGTTCGGAATTTGACCTTTTCGGTAGATAGTAGACATCCGATGTTTCCGCAAATTTGACTCTATCCTGTTTACTGGGGGCGCAGCTAGTTGTGTTTGAACGCTTCACGCAACCTTTCAGCGTATTCGGCTTTACGGCGGGTTTGCTGGTGCACTCTCCGGCGTTGAATCGGCCGGGAAAGTCTGTCATCGCAGAGCTAGGAGTCAACAATCGGGCACACTTCTCTTCAGAAAGTGTTTTGAGCCTGTCTTTCATGAGCCTCATGTACCCCAGGGTTTTGTTAAAATCCTCCATGAGCGCCATTTTAGACAACCTTTCCTCCCTCAACTTTTGTTCTAGCGCCTTGACACGTTCCACAAACGAATCTGTTTCATTTGCCTGTCGTAGTTGAGCCTTCAACACTTCAACCTCTTTTTTCAGATTAAGGTTTTGAGCTTTTATCATCGCCAACTCATCGATGAGATTGCTATCATTGGGGCACTCATCTTTACAATTGAGTGGGTCAGGGTTGATGCGCAGCAGACGGTCAATCTCAGTCTGTGATCTACTTAGATGGGACTGCAGACTTTCAATAAATCTCTGATCCGTCTTGTATGCCATAAGCTTACCTCCACTAATAAGCTCAATAAACTGTTTTGAAAGCATGCCATTAACATTCCTTAACCAAACGATTTCGTAATCTTTATATGCGGAAACAAAGCCATCTTCACTCGTTTGTGAGGCAGCATCACATTTCCGGTTACATTGCTTTTCCAAGGGCCCTTTCATTCTCACATTCGTAAGTTTGAGGCCTAACCTATGCAGAATTTGTTCTTTAAGCAAATCGACTTCCACATCCGAATCTGCTGGTTTCATAAAGCTGGACCATTCCTCCTCTTGATCTTCAGGTAGTTCCCTTGGCGAACTCATAGCAGAACAGAGACTCTCATTCGATTCGCAATCGTCTGATGACGTGGAACCGCACCTGGTCCTGTCACTCATCTGTTGTGGATTACCAAGTTGCACTGCATGAAGCGCGTCTAGCATTTTACGTTCCTCGATAGGAACCACCGACTCGAATTTGATGGGTGTTACATCTTCGCCCGTATTTGCTACTGAAAAGTCTGATGCCTCCTGCTCGTCACACCACCACTTGAACCCATTGTTGACTGTGTCAGCTCTACACGATTCATCCGAAAAATACTCAACGCTGAACTCCCTGTTAGACGAAAACCTGTCATCTCTCCTAGAGTTGTGCCGTCCAGAAATAAAAGATTTGGTTGTTGTATGATCTACATAGTTATGGCTTAAGGTCATATTGTCACGTCCAGAGGTTTTAGGTGTTTTCTCGGAAATGGCCTCTATGCCACATAATAATCCCGGTGCTACATTGCGATCGGCGAGGTACTTCATATCATCTCGGCCGAATTTGGGTGACGATTTCTCAATTGTAGACAAGGGATCCACATGTTCAAAGTCACTGTATTCTGAGTCAATGTATCCGGCGCTAGTCTCCAACGACAGTGACATATTTACAAGTTGGATTGCGCATAACAAATACAACGGCTATAGTTTTGCGATGAATTGTGTAGTTCACCTATGCGGAATTCGTTCATTGACGATGACGCACCGGTGGGCATATACCACGAGTGTGTCGACCTACACCCCTCACGCCACTTATACTGTCTAATACAATTCCTTCACACATTACGCACCAATCAGCTTCTAATGATGATTAAAGCTCGCTTATATAAATATATCAACAAATGTTTCTAAGATGTGTGTTCGTCATCAAGAGGATTCCGCAACTTTAGACACCTCAAGCGATGGCCGCACACACGTGCCACTCTCTATCAGTTTTTATCATCTAGAAGGACTGAATTTGCATGATGCTAAGCAACATATTCTAATATGCATGTAGGAATAGTAAGAATGGGATGTTTTGCTAATTACAACAACGAACAATATTTTAGCTACACGTTAGAACATATTGGAGTCAATATTGCAGCAGCCAGGTGACCGAGGCACATGCCGATGAAATTGGCATTTGGGAAGAATATATAAGGTTCGTCCCAATCCAACAATGCCAAATAATTACCAAATGACCACCCGGCAATCATCGTAACGGTGTATAACATCCACATACATTTTATTCTTGGATGAAGAAGTTCCGATTCGCCCTGTTTGCTCTCTCTGCACGGTGAATAATCTCGGAAGTACACATAATGCAGCTGTGTCGCAGATGACACCGCACAAAACCACATAGCCATGAGTGTGATGTCCAACAGCCTGTGAAGGTAGTGATCAAGGGTAAGCAATAGTGCAGTGAAGCAGACGAGTCCGAACGTTTGAAAAAGCAGTTTCGCCTTTTCCGTGTACTTGTACGTCAATACCGCCCTTGCACTTGGCGTCGTTGGGATTTCACTGCTCGAAGACTTTGCATCTGGCAGTACTATTGGCATAATACTCTCAGTTTCGTAGGGAATGATGGTCAAGCAAATTTTACTTACAGATCCAGTAAAAACAAACACGGGTACAACTAATAAGTGCAATAAAACTTTTACAACAAAGACGATCCTAAACCATGTTGCAAATATTTCTATCATTGCCTTTGACCGGCCGGTGATGTCTACCTGACGGACAATGTAATATACGAGATATCCGTCGAAAATGGCAGACGCCAAATCACAATATTGGTAGCGCTTTATGCAGCGCCTTTTGTAAGCTTCCATGGCATCGTGAGAGCTGCACACACAAGAATAGGTTCCTACTATGTTTATATTAAGATAGACAACCTATAGGATTCTTTAAAGCATCTATTAGGTATACTGGATAATTCCCCAACTAATGGCATCATGTAACTATAGGTTCCAAAGACTCGAAAAACGTGGAAATATTGGAAGTGCACGCCGGGCATACAGCCACCAGTATCCAGGGAGACGTTCAACAACGAGCTAACGTTAACACATCAGAGACATCCATATATACAATTTCACCTCTTGTATTTGGATATGAGTTAAAAGGATTTGTGAGTGCTTGCCATTGTTAAGAAATGCACTTTGCCAATAGATAATAGATATCTGTTCCCAGACTAAACACAGTCGCCAATCGCCTTTTAATGATACGCATAAAGCATCTGAAATGTTCATTACGACGCATTACATATGTATGGTCTTCTCATGCTGAACAGGTATACATATCAACATGGCACATAGACAATAGGATACTACTTAGTTAACACTGTCGCCAGTAAACACAAGAATACGATTTGATTACATGAAGCAGCAGTTTTATTGTGAACTAGATACGAACTCTTTACGCGAAAACAAGCTTGCAACTCACGTTTTGCTCAAATGCCATAACTTGTCTAAACGGACCCGTATGTTAACGTTGTGTAGGAGATGCATTATCCCCTCCCCCTTGGTATCTTGCGCATACGACGTAATAGATATACTTATTCGCATTTTAGTAAGATACAGATTATACTGATCCTGGCACGTCGTACGTATGATCAATGCAATGGTTCACTATATAACATACAGCTATAAGCACGGTCGCCAACATACTGGTATGATACCTCAGGTTTATTTTGTAGAGGCGATGTACTGACGTCACAGAAACCGTTTGTCATGCGCACACAGCTGGGGCCCCTATTAATAGCGTAATAAGCTGGAGTGTGCCTACATAGTGACATCTTCATCGCTAGTAGATGTCTGGAGCGAGCACACTTTACAAATACAGACACATCTACGCATTATCAGCCTTGATATTGGTATATTTACGCCTAATTTCACGAAGCCGTATGATTGCGTCTTACAGCCAATATACAAGGACGGGACGCCGACTGGTAGCCGTACGGAACTGCACATACAGAACCAACTACTCACGTATGACGGCAAAATGTGCAAAGACCGTATCAAATAGCCCTCACGGTCTGAGCGGCATGGGTGAACCGAGATCGTAGCTCACGTAGGCCCCCGCTAGTGGCCGATGAGAGGTAGAATGTAATCTTCCGTGTCAATCTGGCGTTAATAGAAAATCAACACAGCGTAATAGACGCGAGATCGCGTTCGCTGATACGCTCGGATTGCGCTGGGGCTGTTTCTGCAGTGTGAAGACTTGCCACGAGGTGTTACTAAGAATTTGGAACCGATACAATACACTCAGCTCAATTAGCTTTGATCACAAACACACTTATTGGTTATATGCGGTGCGTGTATAGCGTGCGAATTTCCTAGGTGTGCTGCCAAGACAGCGACTTATTGAAAAGAAGAAGCGGGTTCAAGTCTAAACGATGTTAAACATAGTCTTTTCAACGTTATTTGAAGATGGTCACCACCCCAAGCTACCACCTTTCTTCTACTTGTACTGCCTCTACGGCTAGCCTATAAAAACATTTTTGATGAACAACTCGGCATATACGATATCTATATTGTATTAATTTCACCGGCACACGGCTCCTAAAGTGGCTTCATCGGATGCCATCACGCTGTAGGTTATACGATAGACTCGTAGTGCCCCATGTCATTGTCGCGACTAAAATTCCCGCGGTTACATTTGTGTAGAGCGGTGGTACACTTTCTAATTGAAATATATAACGAGGTATATTAAAACCAAAGATAGTTGTCAAACATTTTGGGGAGGTTGGCGCTTTATTGTAAGGTATCTGCCGCCACTGTATTAAACTTGCCCTCATCCTTTGCGAACACATTGGAGCGCAAACCACTCAAGGAAATAGCTGCTTGGAGGTTCTAATATTCTGGTACATTATTCTGTGTTTGAATGGACGTCGTGACGTTGTTTGTGGTGGGTTGATAAGTTTTATCAGGAAGTCTTGGCGTTCATTGGCTACGTATGATCAGCAACGCGGCATAATTATTGTTGATTTCATGTGATAGGTTTCAAATGAAGTTCAACTGCTGCTCAGGGAGGTAGCTAGTGGGCGTCGCATATTCATAATTTCGTCTGTTTGCGTGTGTTCGTCTATTGAGAACGCGTAGTATGTGAGGCATGCTCGGAGCACATTCATATTCACGTCGTCAATTGTATGTTGCTCTATCGTTTTCGCCCAGCGCTGTCATTTTTGAGTCTGTATTCACACCTCTTATCAATGGGAGCTCATTTAAGTAGTCCGAAGACGGACAAGGTTTCGTGCAGCGGAGGAGACTTTTCTTCTCACACCACTAGGTACGGATCATCGTCAATGCAAGGATGGCGTGTTTCCATGGAAGATTCACACCTTGCTGTACCTGATCTTTATCAGCGTTGTAGCAGCAATGGGGAAAAGGAGACCGACAATGGACGCGAAACGCAAGTGGGCAATACTGCAGTTGCGTCTAACAAACTAGATGCGCTAGGCAATATTAACAACTCTTTGGTTGGCGTATACGGCGTCTTCGATGGTCATGGTGGCAGTTGTGTTAGCCAATGGGTATCTGAGAATTTTGCAAGCCTGCTAAAAGGGGAGATCGCACGTCTAAGTGAGTTGAAAAATAACCAAAGCATTGAGCTAAAAAGCTTGGATGCGATTTCGGAGACACAGGCGGTGCTTGCTGAATCATTGCAATCTGCCTTTTTAAAGGTAGATGAAGAGTTGCAGAGGGCAGAAACGGAACAAGCGTTACAGAAACTCAACGAAAGACCTAGGAGTGACAATGTTAACGAATCTTTCGTAGACGGGTCATCACTTTTTAAGGTACTTATGCCAGATCGTGCGCCAAATCGACAGCAAACAATCCGTCTAATTGAGCAACATACGGAGCGACTATTGCGCGAGTCGTTTAATTTCCACAATTCGAATCAATCGGATGTCCACTCCACTGAGGATTTAACTAGATATAGCGAAGACGACGAAGATTACCAGCAAAAGTCACCAGATGATCTTGACGAAGATGTAAATGATGAGGTTTATAGACACACATCTTCTGAAGCACATTCGGTAGACATATCGAAGGAGGGCGCGTCCATACGATTGAACGACTTGGGTCCGAAAACGCAGGACAGCAAAACTATCCAAGACCAGATGGTCACTCGCACCGTAAACGATGACGAATCGATGCGATCTGGGGATTGCCTCCCTGATGATGAATACGAAGTAGAAACAGACGCAATAGGTGACGGTGATGGCCCTAGTTTAGCTTATGGGTGTGGTTCCACTTCAGTGGTTGTGGTGGTTGTAGGTGGAGAGACGCCAGCCATACTAGTGGCCAACGCCGGCGACTCCAGAGCTGTATTAAGCCGAGGTGGTCAAGCAGTAGCCTTGTCTCATGACCATAAACCTCAATTACGTGAAGAAGGGGAACGGATCCGGCGAGCTGGCGGATCCGTAACGAACGGAAGGGTGGATGGCAATTTGAATCTTAGCCGATCTCTTGGTGATTTGGCGTTTAAGCGTGACCAATCGCTCCCCCCAGCCGAGCAGCGTATTTCTGCTATGCCTGACGTTAGAATATGCCCGTTGACACCGCAAGATGAATTCATTGTACTAGCATGCGACGGCATTTGGGACTGCAAAAGCAATCAGCAGGTTGTGGATTTCGTGCGCAGCCGTCTTTTTAGAGATGAGGGCGCCATCAATGACGCTGTAGACTCAGATGGTGTCGCTAATAATGACCCTGGAACTCTAGCCAAAATATGCGAGGAATTGTGCGACGAATGCCTATCCAGCAACCCTAGCGAGAGCGAAGGCGTCGGTTGCGACAACATGACAGTCGTCATAGTGCAGCTCAGCAAACACTTGGTTGAAAAGGCCACCACCTCAGCTCAGCCCATCACACTTTACGGGAAGCAAGTTGATGCATACCTCTAGAAACTTATTTAAGTTTATAAATCACCAATTTGCCCGTCGTATGCCGGGTATTAGACACCGGTTTGCAAATTCTCTAAATTGGTGCCGTGTGAGGCCAATTACCCGGCTTACGCTTCTTGTGCGGCCTGCAAAGGTTTTCGTGACAATCAGTTGGCCGCATTGCCGTACGTACCTGTGATCATACATATGCGCTTGTATCTACTTTTGGCGGAGTCGCGAGGAAGTGAGTCGAGCTTAGCTCGCCAATACATGAGTTCGGATACGTTGCGCGCATCTTTGATATATTGCTTGTACCTTGTTCTGACGTGTTTGTATATCACCTGCTCTTATGTGAGGTTTTCGGTCTGATAGAACGCTTTATTATAATGTCATTAGATAGATATTGTGAACACAGCCTTAGTAGATTATATCCGTATCATGAGTTTTGATTGAACCCACTTGTTTGTATTTGCGTCTCATCATTCTAGACATTACGGCACTGTCTGGCTTACAAAATCTGAAGTCGGATGCCACTGCACGTCTATAATGAGTGTAAAATACAGTAACATACTTCCTCTGTATCCACAGAATCCAGGTGGCCTGCACGGTTTGCTCCACGCGCCTTCCGGAATTTCAGGACCATAGTGCAGCACTTGTGCCTTTATCTTTTCTGGATCCAGATTGAACGGCGGAATAACATCACTACAGGCGTTTGAAGGGTCGCGGTTGCGTCTTGGATACAATGCGATTTCGCTAGTTATACAGTGCTTGTTGCATCGGTAAACGAATGCGTACCCGAACCCTTCATGCAGATCCATAAGCGGCTCACAAACTGCAGCGTATAGCCAAACTATAATCGCCCTATTAAAATATTTCGTTAATTTTGAGCATTTCATGTAACCGTTGGAGTATAGAAGATTCAAAAACTGCTGCAGCTCTTGCTTATCATATACACGATAATTGTACTGTTAAAGACACAGAGATCGATCAACCTTCCACTGACAACTCTTATTGCAGGAATATGATACACACGAGACAAATACCTTCTTATTTTTTTTGGGTGTGGCACTCTGTGTAGACCACTGCGCGCTGGCATCCTCTACACACCTGACACAGAAGGTATACCACATCCACGCGTGCTGCTCGTTTTACAACGATATACAGCACTACTAATTGGTTTTGTTATGTGCCAACTGATATCACTTGGAACGTATTATCACTGAAAAGCTATATTTCAGGAGATGTTAGAGATACAATCGTTATCCATACGCGGGATAGTTTGGGCATAGGTTATATGTGAAGATGAGGGGCCATCGCCTAAACGATGTGCTTGTATCGTACAGCGGTAAGTGGTCAACCATATACATTATACTGTGTCGTAGACCCTTTCAATGTTTGGGAAGAAATAAAGGCGAACATGCATGATATCTTACCGTTACCTGTAAACACCAAGAAAATAAATGGGACAAACTGGAATCGGCACAATATTAGACTTCCTGGTCTGGATAAGGAAATCGGTGAGGGTGGGTCATTCTATTGTAGGTATGTGAAGGCAGATGACACTAATCCCAATGATTTCCGTAATGCCAACGTCCATATGCATGACGATTCATTTTTACACTTATATATATTACCTCCGATGGATGTTGAATTATTTAAACGCAATGTAAAAACACAACTGAAGTCTTTCGTGTCGAAATTGAAGGGTAAATGTCTTATCATTTATGGGATATGCAAAAAGGAGAACCGAGACCAGCAAAAATCCAACTGCAAAACTATAGACAAAATACGGCATATGTTACAATCGTTATCGCTGCGCCACAATCGATTGTGCTTGGTTCCGATGCTGGAATTATCACTACTTAACGCCCAGAGAACTCCAAGGGCCGAGGAAGACATGGAATGTAATGGAGAGACCTTTGGAACCAAGAACTGGGAAAACGTGCAGCTGATGATGAGTGAGTGTATATCAGAAACAGTCGCTGGAAGATTATCAGATATTGCGGCAGTTATCCACAAGACAAGCGCCCATCATACGTCCGAAAGCATTTTGTTTTATGAGTCCATGTTAAGGATTTATGGCAAATGTGGATTGATACTGGATGCAGCAGACGGTTATGCGGAACTATTGCGTGCTGTGGAAGCTGATCTAATGAAAAAGATAACTCCGAAAGACTTTGTACGAGCACCTTTTGTTTTTTACATGGAAAGCGGTTATGGCATAGACAACGAAAGCAACCAATTCGATATATACCAGTATCTTTGCTGCACCGCGATACGCTTACTAGAACCTGTTAACGGTGTTGAGAGTTTGTCCCGCATCTGTCGCATTTTCTTGGATTGCTGCATGTTAACATTTATGGCAACACGCCGGGATCTGCGCAAGAAACACCTGTTGTGGTTGTTAGTATTAATAAATAAATCGCTCTGCTACTTGCGGGATTGTATGAAATCAACATCAGACCAACTAGGTATCGCTGAAACAGTTATTTCTGCCAACACTCAGCAGAAGTTCTCAAAACCGTCAACATTAGAGAAGCTACGATCCGCAATAAAACGAAAAAAAAGTAGACATCTTCAAAATGAAGAGGCGGTCGAACATTCGGGACATCTCACAGCAAATTTAATTGCAACGGATACTAATGAAGCACCAAAAAAGTATTGTCAACCATTACACTCACCAAATGGCGTTGAGTGCGTATATAACATTAATAATTCCAAGTGCATAAGACGATGTATAGGACTCTTATACACTTTTTTGTACAAAACCTTGAAAAACATGGATACTGCAGTATCAAGCGACGACACCCTGGAAGTTTCAAACATCCAAAATGTCGAATTACCCTACAACCTTTATCGCACTATGGAGTTAGAAATGTGGGAGGCCGTGAAGTTACCTGACGGTAGACAACGAATGATGGCAGAAGCCATGGAGAATGCATCCTTAAACTTTTCACATGGTGATATGCCCCGTTTTTCTAACGTTATGGCAAACTTATACGGCAAGGAATCAGCAGCATTGTCCATGGAGAAAGATTCTAGCCAGCTAGGGTGGTTCTTACGGGCTCTTAATAAGGGTGATAGCAAACATGTTTTTGCGTGGTTCGGACCTCACGAACCAAATGTGCATCTCAACGATCCTTTGGATAGCGTAAAAACGGTTCTGCAAGCCAATTTGGATTGCTTACATAACTATCCAAATATATGTCTCACCCCCACTCAAATTGAGGATGAAGCAGTGAACGATTACCTCCGAGTATTGTCGGATGCAAAGTTGGCAATAGACAGCACCAGGGGATATATGCAAACTTATGGACAGTCATTGAAACATAAAACTGATATATGCAAAATTAGACTCAACGTATATACCACCGTAGATTGTTTGAAAGTTAATATTCACGTGCGTCTATGTGAAGACCAGGAACGAATGATAAATGACCATCCGCCTACATTGGCCCACGAATGCGAAGAGTTATCCTTGTCCGACGTCACTTTACATCGTGGGTTGAATGTTTATGTGTTAAAGCATCGTTTTAGCAAGACATGCAATTATACTTTGGAGTCGTTCATCATATCTGGTGAAACTTTTGAGGTTGTGCAAAGGCCTTGCACACCGATTCCGCTTGGGGTGCTTAGCGGTGTAATACGTGCTTTAAAGACATACAATATAATGCCGAGCTACAAGCTTTCGGCTCTCGTGCTTCCCCCATCTTTCATAAGGTGTGATAAAGAGGACACAATAACTCTTACTGCTCGCCCGTGTTCGGATGCGATTACTTGCTCTGATCCAGTTCTTTTGACAGGTGTGAAGAACTACATTGCATTTTACCTGTCTGGGTTCACAGTGGGACGCATATTCTTTCACAAATCTCGCCTTATATATGACACGGAACATTTTTCTTTGTATTCTGATGAGATAAAAACATCGTGTGATTATACGAAGACGGATGATGGAATTGTGTTGAATCTTACAAAGGGTAGAGCATCGAGTCACGTTATATGCGCGTCGATAACAGTGGATTCGACGGTTAATGAAGACAAGATCTGTCAGACGGTATCAATCTATAATGGTCGTCGACTTGATTTCAATCTTGAATTTACCATTATACCGCCCTTCTGCAGGGAGATTATAACATCAGATAATGCATTGCTTCAGGTAGTTTTAGGCCCAACGGCACCATTCTACACGGAGATAGGTAGCGTGGTTGTAAATGGTTGCCTAATGGTTAAGGAGTCGACTTTGTTGGAAAGGGGGTCCGATTTTTGCATATCAATTGACGGAAATGATGGGGAAACAGGAACTAGCTATCTATTGACTCCACCGAATAGCAATGCGACACTATCAACAGGAAAATTCCGCACAGTCGGAGACCTACAGATGCGTAGTGCACCACATCACACGACAACCGCTATAACCGCCGAGCGTGACTTCTCTAGCGATAAGCAACGAGAGACTCCAGAGGACATAGCTGCTAATAACGGATGCACTGCACTAATTACAGGAGAGCACAAGGTAATAGTGAGCTATCGCATATTGAGGCACAAGTGTATGCATCATCGAACGAATGTTGGTGGTGAGCTAGAATCTCTTTCGAATGTATTGGAATACCGTTTTAATCTTCCACAACTAACTGGAAGTGATGTTACGGTTGAGTATAATACACCGCCTTTTTGCTTTATCGGTATGCTATTTGAAGCATGTGTCACAATTCGCTCTGCCAAAGAAGTTTCGTTTGAATATGAGCTGGAATCCGACGACAATTGGTTTGTAGAAGGTCCGGTGAGAGGAAAGAATCAAGTATTGCGCCCTATTGATTGTTTGCAATTGCATTTCAAGATGATGGCCATAGAACGCGCGGGAGGCGGCATAATACGGCTGCCTTCCATCCGTTTCTGGCGGCTGCGCGCCCCCCTAATCCACAAAGAAATATTTTTGTTAAACAATACTCACACGTAATCATATTATGCACCCACGCATAGCGATAGTCGGAGCAGGTCCATGTGGTTTGTATCTGGCCAGGAATCTAAGAGGACACGTGTTACCAGGTGCGCGTGTGGACCTTTTCGACCGATTACCGCAAGCTTTAGGGCTCCTCCGATTTGGAGTTGCACCAGATTCTTTGTCGATTCGCCGCAGTGCTACTCCTTTGCTGGCGAATACGAAGGAGCGATTCTTCTTCAATGTGCGTGTGGTAAGTGAATGTATTTGTTTATACGACTGAAGTTCGATTTATACTGCTATATTACCGCAAAAACTGCTTAATTTGTGTGCATTTAAAACCACAAACGACAAAGGATCTACAGGGCACAGATCTCGGCATCGATGAGTTAATGCGATATTATCACGTATGCCTGCTTTCATGCGGAGCCGAGTCTCCACGCCCATTGTCTATACCTGGGGATAGTTGCGAAGGAGTATTTGATTCGCTAGACATTATTCGTTCTTATAATAGTCACCCCGATGCCCCTGAATGTGTACGGTCTTATTTCCTCAGGCTCGCAAAATTGGGAAGACGTGTGACTGTTAGCATAATTGGCAACGGTAATGTTTCTCTGGACATAGCTCGCATCCTTCTTACCCCTGCCACCTTCTTGGAAAGAACAGAAATAGACAAGACATTTCTGCACAACTTACGCAGCGTTGATATCGCTGCTGTGACAATTATTGGACGTCGCGGTATCTTTCAGTCTTCATTCACAAACCCAGAGTTGCGCAAGATCACGGAAACGAATTATTTCTCCCCCATCACCCAAAACCACTCGGTAGAACGTTCTTTGGTTTATAAGCCCCCTGTTCTTGATCGCCGAATGCGTAGAAGACTTGAATTTTTCAATGGTATTGCGCACGACAACTTTGAGGCAGTGCACACACCAAGAACTCTGCACTTCGACTTTTTTAAAACAGTTAATTCGATAGAAGGAGGGAAGGATTCAGCCATTAGTGCTATAGTTTTAGACGAGAACAGGCTAGATGACCGTTTAAACGCACATATCACTGGCAAACTGACTAGTCTGAAGTCAGACATGCTAATCAAATGTATTGGATTTCAGAGAAGCGAAGAGTCGGATGTATTGCTGAGAAGCGTTGACTTAAAGCGCATTTTTGGTTGCGGTTGGTTCGCTACTAATGGGCAAGGCGATTTATCGGCCACTCTGGCTGCGACATTGCAATTATCGAGAATTATCGCATCCCTGAATTTTGACTTCCCGGTAGAAGCCGACATACAAGATCTGTTCGTTCGAGACTCGAGGTTCAGCCATGTCAGAGTTGGTAGCGCTGGATGACTGCGATGGGCTCATGTTCCAGCATGGTCCCCAGGTAGAGTTCACGTCTGATGTTCAAAGTGATCATAACATTCACATAGAAGTGTCAAATGCGCACGACTTGTTGTTCGTTGCACAGAATGCATCCGTTTATATATACCAGTTAACTGCTTTCGTGTCTAGTGCGGTAGCCAATGAACCTTATGACGCGCATCTGCTAGATCGCATAACGTTTGAGGATGCTATTAAACGCATCCGCATACTACACGAGTGGCATCTCATCGCGTGCCTGTTAGCTCATAAAGTGGTGGTGTATGACTTTTCACAAGGTAAGAAGAGGTTCGAATCTGAATTCACCGTTGTACTTGAATGCGTATATTGGAGCGGTAAAAATCTTCTTGTACGTGACGCGGACTCTGTTCTTCACATGATTTCGGTTGATGGAACTAAGAAAAGCATCTTGAGAGATTGTAAGAGCATTTCACCAGCTGGATCAGATGGGTTTCATCTCGTTTGCCAGTTTAATGGCAGTCTTTCGATTCAGATCTTCAAAGAATATCCAGACCCATCAAAATTCGTAACTCTTCAGTTACCACCTCTCTATGAAGCATCACAGATAACGGATGTGGTTGGTTCGCACGTCATATCTGGCGACTTGGTGGCTATAGGCCTGGTTATTGACATTCAAGATTCACTAATATTACTTTGCCGCTACACGAGCAGCGAAGCTACTGTGGTACATTGGGCATTCAACGAATTGTTCCTCACTGTTGACGACATATACCCCCAAATTGAGTTTGTCTGGGTAGATGAATGGCAGTGTTTATTTGCGTGGTCCAATGCCGCTACTATGGTTGTAGTGATATCGCGTCATGTTAAACTTGTCGGAGACTCTACATGGCATGTGGTAAACATGAAAGAGGGATACTGTCTTGAATCTGTTGACATAGATTGCTGTCCAACTGATCTCGTGGTGTGTACCTCGTATAGAGACAAATTGTACCGTAAGAATGCATCTGCGGACGCACCTCTGTTGACTGACCCAACCGTTTTTATGTTGGCACAAGGGGCTAGTAAGATTGCTCTACATTATGCAGACACTTGGTTGATTGACAAAGATCTCAAGGAAGTGGAGCAACTTCCCCGATTGAGACGTGACACTGATGGGTCTTTGTTTAGTTCATTCGTTGCCAGCCGATGTAGTGATGAAAACGTCGTAAATAAAAAGTCAATTATCCACCATACATCGGATATGCCTGAGGGTGCACATTTGGATGACATGTTTGCATGTATGAAGGTAGAGCACACAAGCAGCTCCTATGACAAGAATTTACGTCCAGGCAGTACGGGGTTAGGACATACTCAAGCTACACACGGTGGACAGAAGTCGGTTGAGTTATCTACAAATCCCGATACCGCCAACTGCCACAGATTCACAGATTCGCGCAGTTCCTCGAACGTTGTATCATCTAAAATTGGACAACCCCAAGCACTTGATCCTTTGGCAGCAGTAGATGAAGTGTATCATTCATCAATAAAGGCCTATGCACAGCTACCCGCTGAAAAAGAGAGACATCTCGAGCGCATACGCCTCTTAGAAATGCTGTGCAACTGCTTTCACATATTTGAGAGTCGTCTAGAGGACTTAGAGTCCACCATAAGCAGTGAAGTTGCAACTCCACGTGGTGTAAAAATGGATGATTGGGCTTCTAGCCTTGAAGATGTGAAAAGCATCTACAACGAAATCATAAGGAATGTTAGCGGCGCTACGGGTGATTATTCCAATGGCAGCATCGATGTGTTGTCGGATGATATTAAAAAGATGTACGAAGAGACTATGCAGTCATATACGTCGAAATTTCACATTTATGGCCCAGAAGTAGATTTGAAAGATATGGAGCACCACTTAGATGCCACAAAAGGGGTGCTGATTTCACTTAATGATAAATTGGATGCTTACGAAAACGAAATATCGGCAGCAGAAAATAACCGTCTTTTTAGCCATAAAGCTGAAACCACGATGCGTAGAGATTCCTGTATCAGGCAGCGTACTAGGGAAAGCAAAATGACAGATATAAGTGATTTAATAAAAAAATTGAAAGACGTTCACATCAAGCATGCTCCAAATCCCGACATAGAATACAAGGAAGTGAAAATGAAGTTTAACGAATACGGCACATTATCAAAACTGAAATCAAGTGAAACAATTTGCGCCACGCAGATCGTATTCACTCAGGAGGCACGCCCTCGAGGTTGTGACCTGCTATACAGCAAGAACTACCTTGAGACGGGGAGTATACGGACACATAATTTCTCCACAACTAATGAAACAACAGGAACGTCAATAGAAATCACTACAAACGATTTTCGGAAAGACGGACGCCATAATCCAAGTGATAGTAGCACTTCTTCCGCAACAGGCACGCATTCAAAGGATGGGACCTCGACAGCTGTAATACAACCCAAGGATGCGTTATCGAATGTTGTAGCCAGCGGCAACACCGAAGGCATGTCTGTTGGAAGTTATAACACTGTCGCAGAAGTTTCATCGTTAGATGCTTCTTCTAGCAGCACAGCTGATAACACTAGATTGGGTCTAAGCACAACTGCACTTTCGAGTTCGTCCATCCCTGGCGGTGCTATTCATCAGGTTCAAACGTACAAGTTTGGTGACACTGGGGACATGGCAAAGTGCACACTAAGCAGTGCGTGTTTTGCTCCAGTTGCAGCTCCCAGTGGACCTGCGCCGTTTGCGCTTTATGCTACAAATTCGCCGACGTCGTTTGCTGACTTGGCTCTGTCTAAAAGCGCAGGGAAGTCTATGTTCAATGACATTCAGAAAGAACCGAATCAATTGTTCGGTGAAGGGCCATTAACTGGCACTATACCAAGTTTTACTGGGGTAAGGGGTTTCACTTCAGGCAACTTCCAGGCAACTGGCCTGCAAAATGCTTCACCTGTTTTTAACTATTCATCTAACCCCCTGAGGTCTGGTTTAAACACCGATGATAAGGCACCAATTGCAAAGTCAGGAGGGGACATTTGGGGTTCTTTCCGCCGCAGTAACCCATTGGATTGATTTGAATTCATTTCACCGAGCAAACATTGGGATTTGCATAAAAATCCATACAACAGAGACAACCTGCCATCAATATGTAAGCAGTAACATTCAATGGGGTGTATTAAACGGGTTAATTGTCTGTTCATACCCCTCATCTAACATCCATAACTCGTAGTCAATGGCATGTATATGAACAAATAGCAATCACCATTGATGCCAAGCTTCGTTGCACGGATAATATGTTATGTATTATCACCCTTCTCGGTGTAACTATGGAAAAGATTGTACAGAAGAATGAATGAGTCAAAATGTCATCTATTATAAGCGCTGTAAGTACCATTTGCATTTTAACTTAAGTAGGTTTCAATTGCGTCCCATTCTTCATTCTTCTGGTATTGTGAACATTGGTGAGAACATATGCGACGCACTTTGTCCCAAAAGCTTTTTTTATGTGTCCAGTGTAGTGTAATATTATTTACACGTCCAATAAATTTAGTAAAGACCCTTGTTAATTCATCACCGTTACTCGACTGCCTATACACGACGACAATTTCCATAAGTGCGTGCGTAACAAACTTTAGCAACAAGTGCATGCTATCGTTTAGGACGTTTCCCGATTGCGATACGTGGTTCCTACGTGGGCTCGAGCTATTCTGCGGTTTTGATTCAAATGGTGTCAGTAGTTCTTGCAAGACATTGTCGCCCTCATGGTGAAATACATAGAATGGAGAATGTGGAGGTGTTAAGAATGCCGTCAATTGAGGCCCAGAATACACTGTCTCATCAGTTATGATCTTCATATAACCAGTGATACACGAAAAGACTACTTCACCTATACTTGTACGTTTCTCTTTTGATATAAAGAGTTCGTAACCTGCTAGGTTTAATAATATTCTCATGGTGCACGACCCTGATAAATCATAACACATACTCTTAGCACTGCTTCGACACAATGTTGATCGATCTTCGAGAATCCGTTCATCGAGGAATCGCGTGCACATTTCGTCAAACAGGTTATGAATATATACACGGAGTGTGTCACGTTCTGAATCGTTAACTTCTTCCATTTGCCTATGTATTTCATTAAATACTTGAGCATACATGATAAATAATGACACATTTGAAGCTGCCGCCAGATGATCATTCTGCAATGCTCGCAAGAACTGCATTGAGTACAGACCCATATAATCCAAGGGGACCATTGTGTTGTTGTTCTTCAACAATGTGGCAACAAGGCGTGTTTCTTGTGTAGCCACAACCCCAAGAAGCCTACGAAGGGTGGTTAGTTCTCCATTTCTAACTAGTATTTCAAAAACTTCATAAAACAGATGCGAATGAAAAGGGGTCGGCATCCTTGTATGTGAAAGACTTGCCGCATTTGCGGCGGACACAGGACTATTTGAGATATATTTTTTGTCAGTTCAATGACTTAACACATTTGTCGAATATAGTTTTTTCTAGCAACAAACATTCCCTTCTAGTATGGGTGCGGAGCAAGTTGTTGCAGCTGGGGAGTACAAGGAATGGTTTCCTGTGGTTTGAGTCGCTGTTCAAGGACTCCTGCAAATTCCTGAAAATGATATCACTAGCGAGAGAATCAAGCCTTCTATGATTCCTCCCACCAAATATTTGCGTTTGGTAGGTTGATGATTCTTCAGAGATTCCAATTACAGCTGTGGAACTGTAATCTGATGGTGCAATCAAAAACAGTTCCTCACAAGCATTATTGTATCCACAATACCCCAAATTTAGTGAGCAACCAATACATCGATTATGCACTACATGTTGTGGTGACATTGGTTTCTCGTTTGTGTGATTAACATTATGCTCCCAATTCCCGTATGTTCCCAGATGTCTGCCGTGCATATACCTTGAAAGCCGCGTAGCAAAATCTAGGTTGTAAAGGGTTTGAGAAATCCACTCAGAACCAGTTATCTCTTCCCTGGAATACGGTAAACCGACAAGGATAATGAACCTTGAGGGCGGGTGAATGTTGTCTGTTACTATGGAATATACGACGCCACAGAGGTGTTCCACGTCACCGGTGTTATATATTGACCTAAGTAACTTCGCTTTACCCATATGATGTATAGAAAGCCCAATATATTTGGAACCGTAATCAACGCTGAGCACAGGGAAGGTGCTTAGGTTATTGATTGATTCTACAATGACGGTATTGGTGAGCTCCAAACGTAGAATCTGAGGAAGGCCATTATCACGAGATACGCGATTCCGAGATATAAAGACGGATTTACGTTCAAGTAGGGCTGACTTGGTCTTTTCCTTGTCCGTTGTGCCTGGGTTGCATAAGCGCGACATACGATGGCTTAGAGCTCGGGGAGGCAGCACGTCTCTTTTTAACAGATTAATCGAGGAGTCCAGCGGCACAGTAACATTCGTAACCTTATAACCTCGCACGAACACTGCAGTAGCCAACAAGGAAATAGTGAGACGCATCGGTTAAGGTGCCTGATATCGCCGCTCAGAAGGAGAGTTTGACACCTTCAGACGAACTTGCATCGGCACGAATCTTAAAGCATCTGTAAATTTAATCGACATTTTCGTGTTGTCTTGACTGATTAGCGTCGCTGGTGGCACGCGAGGCTGTGTGTCACCCTCAATGTCCAATACGTTTGCAATTTTGTGTGTTTTTGTGAATAGAAAAACGTCCTCTGTGCGATCCAACGCACGTTTCTGAACCATATCAATTCCATTTACACAAATAGATGTGCTATAGGAGTTCCATATGGTGCAAGCTTGGCATAAGGTGGCAATATATATGACATTCCACACTGCCGCATTGTACCATTCATACTTCTTAGTGAACCATGGCATATGATAGAGATCTTACGGCGGCTTCCGGCGAGAAAGCAACTCCATCTACAGAACGGGAATGGCGTCTTTTTGAGCGCCAGTATGGTCGTTGGCTAAAAGACAACGCATATACGATATCTGCTGACGAAGGCAAACTATTCAAGAACGCGACATACAGCTGTTTTGGAATGGGATTATGCGGTGGTATCGTTACCAGCTTCGCTTTGAAGAAGTCAAATGTGATAAGTCGCGTGGCCACACGTCGAGTGTTATCTGCATTCGTTGCGCTGTACTCTACTGCCATATGCATCAATCGCAAACGTAGATCTGTGTATACTGAAGTTAGTTATAAATGTTCTATGCGCCGCTAAACTTTCGCAGTTGCTGAATTCGCCGGGTCGTTTAGGAAACGCCGCTCGCCATATTCTTATCGAGACACAAGGCCACTTAGCAACATCCTCTGAAACTACAACACACGCGGATGATACCTTCTCAGATAAAGTGTCTGTATCGGAACGCATTGGTGATTATGAAACCCCTGGGAAGTTATACGCAAATCGCATGGCGGTTTCCGATCCCCATGCAAATGAGTAAGTTGTTATGTGCCACTTTCTGACAATGCTAAGTGAAAACCTTAACAAGGCGTTCGTTATGACAGCAAGGAAATCTCCAATTGCGGGTTAGAGAGTCTTGACATCCTGTTATGACTGACAGGTCCATACAAGACATGGGACGAGGTACGAAGGGAGAATTCGCACGATAAAGAGAACTAGAGGCAAAGCAACGCTCTAATTATAATTATAGATTATTTTTTGGACAATTTCCGAACATTATTGCACTGGAAATATATTGAGCAGCTCGAACCCATTCAATACGGCAAAAACTACATTGGCGTATTACGACATTGCATATTGCACATATATCTGACAAAGAAATCAGACATAAATGCAAATCAGACCACAATGCTCCGATTCGCAGAGGTCTCGATCGTTTGTTGCCTATACCCACACAATATCGTACATGCCTTTGGTAAAACACAATACAATGGCCTAGTTCAACAGCTATGTGCTCCAGATGGACTTCGCTTAGATTAAAGGACATACAACACACTAACTTGTTTGAGTTCGATGAATTGATATCTTATAACTTGCTGTATAAGTGGCAATACTTCTTACTGTTCCAGAATGTGTTTGCATTTACGCTTGAAATCTTCGAACTCGAATTCGCGCGGACGGTTATTAAAACAGTCAACCCACTTGTAAAGATTTATGTCTGAGTAGAACTTAACCGTGTGTTCCATAAGTTTTTTCGCATTACTCTTTGATACATCTGTTGGATTGACAATATCACCTCGCACAAGAATAATGTTCTTTTGTACCAGTAGTTCGTCGTAAAATGTAAGAATGAAGTGCGGCGACGATTTTTCCATCCCATATGACTTGAATGAGTGTACTGACGTGAATAGAACACTTTTAGAGTCGACGTGTTGTAGTATCATGTTGTAAGTACCACGTGTTTCAACCTGAACCGGTAGCACAAACATGGGGCTACGTTTTGCATTTTTTGAGAGCTGTTGAAAGACTTGACCTCCAAGTGTCATTACTACAACGTTATCCCGCCGTTCGAATTGTTGTGCCCAGATTCCAGCGATTGTTTGGGTGTCGCATCGCATGAGCAACGGTACCTTTGCTATCTCATTTAAGATACGGGGTACGGGATACATAAAACTCATAAATCTTCGTGACCGATTGTTACCGTAGCAATTACCAAATACACATTTTATTCTTGAGTAAAAATCGCTGCCAGCCATTTGTAAGACCGATAGTTCACTCTCATCAACTACGCTTCCAGTTTTTTTCGACTCATATGTTTTGTTCACTTTTAAGCGCCATTTTGTGCGACCACTAATCGAGTTGCGATTCGATAATTATGATTAATTGCCTTTTAAACGTCCGAATTCGTGAGACCAACGGACAGCTGCACAAAATAACGTTCACAGACATCGGTAGGCACAACGGAGCTCACGAGCAGATATAACGCCGCATAGCCCTCATATACTCATTAATATTATTACTTGTAGAGCCATATATATACAAAAACAGTTGAAGACATTTTATTTAAGCTTTGTAATTCCCGTGGTTGTGTAGCTGTACTGGCGCTTCACATATTGTTTTTATGTGCGAGTTCATAAAGGAAATAGAAGAGGCTTTGCTATGGCTTTGGTCGGTGTGATTTTTTTGATGTGAATCAGAGTAAGCATCATGATATTGTCATGTTTGCTTCCGGCGTAGACGTCGGCAAGGTTGTTCTACCAAAATTTTCATTGCGGAGTACAAGATGTTATCGCAGCTTGAACCTCAAGCAAAAACGAAATTGCATTGTTGCAAAACTTGCGGAGATTCCAATTCATCACCAGTCACCTGAGGAATTGTTAAAAACGGTTGTGGGAGGTAAGGCCAGGTTTGCGCTCTTTAGTGTCAGAAATGCAGGTAGCAATTGCATAGTTGTAAATCGCAACTTTTGGTTGAGATGTGCGAATGCAGTGCTCCATCACAGCAACAACTTTACCGCAACAGAACTTATTAGGATTGCCGATTCCTTTGGTAAAGTAAAACATCAGGATTCATCCCTTTTCAAAGAAATTGCGGTTAGATTACTTAAATGCCATGAATCTTGGCGATTGAATGACATACCACGTCTTCTTAGCGCTTTCAGGGCATGCTCCGTTTTTGATGAGCAACTATTCAGCTCGGCGCTGCTCATCATACAGAAGAATTTGGAGTCAATTGGAGCCGATGATTTAACTTCTATTCTGCACAGCCTTACAGTGACGACCGAGCAGGCACTTTTTCGACAAATATTGGATGACCTCGTATCGCCAATATTCACGAAGATATCGAACTTTTCCCTTGAGGTAGATATTCAAACTCATTCAAACCTTACGCGTAGAATATCGTTATTATTTTGAATGCGCTGGCGCACCTGAAGTATCGCAATGTTGCGCTGCTGCAACTAATCGCGGATCACGTTGCCGGGGGGAGTTATTCTCATGGTTGCTATCCATTTATCAAGGCATTGAAACAACATGATTACCTCGATGTACGCCTTTTTCACGCACAAAATACGATTTTGTAGGCAAATGTTGTAAAAATAATTCGTGGATTCGTCCACGATAATGCCCACATCATCCATGTCCACGATGCGCCGAAGCTTTTGGATTTGTTACTTTGGGTTAATCGTTATACGGAAGTAGAACTGAATAGCTATCAAGCAATAGTACGATCATTGTCACAAGATCAAGAAAATGCGGACTGGAAGGCACTATTTGGCGTTAGTGAAATATTTCATAGCGTTGGCCAAACAATTCATAGGCAAAGGCGGCACTTGAGTCCATTAAATATTCAGATATATATTTGGACGAATTGTGTACACGTATAAAAGAGTTGTGTTGCCATAATCTTACATCAAAGGATAGACTTAATTTACTACACTCATGCGAGAACTATCCTCTACCTTTGGTCTACCTCTATGATGCGGTACTATACTCCTTCGAGGTAAGAGTTTCGCTATATACTTTTATGTGGTCGTAGAAATGTGCTGATCCGTGTACGCCACGGAGTGGCGTGATCGATCCCTCTGTCACCAATGAGGATTTTATGGATTTGCTATTTTTATTCAGCAACCTGAGATACCTAAAAGGCGTATATACATGTGTGAAATCAATTGCAGTGAATCGTAGAAATATTGGTGGCGTGGTGGCAATAAAATGCCGTGAATTGATGTTGCAGCATTTCGAGCCTCTAGGTATGTATTTAAGAAGCAACATAAGTCTCTCTCAGGTTTAAAACGCGCACAAAATAATTCTGTAAAACGTGCAGATGCAATTCAAAGGTTAATGGGGGGGAATGAATGCGCCAAACCGTCATCTATTGGGTTAAGCATAAAGTCGGATGCGAGCACATCCAACACAGATCGTAACCTTTTCCCCCGTTACCTGATGACCGATCAGTTTGAATGTCACCTGACAAGTGATGATTTGACTATTGTACAAGATGCTTGGTCTTATATAGAAATCGCATGCCGCTCCGCCACACCTCTTGAATATGCACTAGGGATATGTCAAGCGAAGTCTGTCGATTATGTTTGCCAGCTCATACCGCCACTATTGGATGGAATGCTAAGTGAACTGGAAGCTGAGATAATACCCGCTATGTTGAATAAAACGATGTTGATCTGTCATAAGAATGGATGCACCCCAGAAGCTATTAAAAGGCTACACTCGAGCATGTTCTCACTGCTGGGAAACAAAAAAACTATAAGGATGCTCTCCCCAATCTCATTTTCAACGCTAATTGGCGTACTGAATCGGGTGGAACATGTACATGCGGAGAAGGTTTTAAACCTAATGATTGAATGCTGTGTAGAACGAATGAGTTCAACAACGGAGGACGGGCCTACCGTTCACCTCCACTGCAACAACGCATTCAAGTTGCTTAGTGTTTGCGTCAAGAAGAGTCGCGTAGATGCCACACATCTGGCGAAGGGTATATGCTCGAATGCCCATCACCTAGAAAAGGAGCGAGTGCCGCAGCTCCTGCACCTGTTAACAAAGATGGGGTTTAAAGACGGTAGATACATATCGATGCTGGAACCCATCGCCGAAAAAGCCATGGCTGCGAATTCCGATACGGCGCGTATTCTAAAACTTGAAGTGAGTTAACTTGCGCATCAGGGTATAAAATGCTCAGAAATATGGGAAGATGTTAGGCTTGACGTTTACACACACGCTCAGTAGCCAACTCTAGCTCGTAGCTTGCTCATATCCAACGGTGGGATATGTATACGGCTGCTAGATAGGTTATCTTCCTGTGCATCACGCGGAGGCGAATGTAGAGGTTGCACCGAGTGCTCAATCCTTTTCAGTGCATGCACCGGTTGATTGGCTGTCTCAGCTTTATAATCACATTCCGGATTCTCTATAGCACTGATAAGCGCTTCGTGGTCCTCGTTGCGCTCTGACTGCTTTGGCAATGGAATCGCAACACACTGAATTTCTCGTAGTTTGACAGCAGATCTACCGCACGCTTCTTGCCTATCCTCTCTAAAGTTCCGTCTTTCTTTTTTCTCTTCAATATCATGTGACGTGGCACCACCATCTTGTTCAGGGGATGGTATAGACTCGAGCTGATGCCGTAAAATGTCAAGCGAATCCATACAACTGCTACCCTCCAGATCACTCGTTTCAAATGTTTCACTAGCCAATTTATCTTGTTGACTAAGACGAACATCCAATTGTAAATGGCGTAATCCCAATTGTTTCGCGCCTTGGGTGATGCGACAAAAATTTGATGCCAAAGATCCTTTTACATCTCTGTCTTCGCTATAGGACCTGTGAGAATGTTCTACTCCATCCATAAACACGTCATTCAAGGGTGCGTGAACCCTTCGAATGCGATAATTTGAATCATAGCTAACAATACCCAATTCATGATCAAATGCACCAAATCGAGTAACGTAGCTAACTTTTTCTTTACTCCGTGAAAAGGGAAGATAACCAGGCACAACACACCCCGAACGCTGCTCCGTATTATTGTTCTTGATGTTGTCAGAATGGTTAGGTACATCATCGAAATTCGTGCCTTGAGCTGAGGTGAAAACTGACTTATTGACGCATTGTCCGTTTACTCCGTAACGCAATTCACCAAAGACGTCCGAAGTCGAATGGGCACCATTGTTACCTTGTGTATGATCGGCAACAGTGCTGTTGATGCCCCCTTGTTGAGTTTTATCATCCATGGAACACAATGAACTATTCGTGGAAGCCGGTCGATATGAGCCGTCGGCTTCTCTCATAGTTTCAAGGTCAAACATAGGCACGGGAGTCTGGTAGAACAGGTACGTTACATCTTTATTGTTCCAACCGCCACCTTTGACGTGCAGCTGTTGACCAACTTGGGATCGCTGAACATAGAAACTCGGGTGATATGTTTCTGATGCCAAAATCGGCATCTCAGTTTGCACATGTTTCGGCCCTTTGCCTTGACACCCGACACCACAACAGAGTACGTCACAACTTCTGGAAACATCACTGCCAGAGGATGTAACCCTATGAATCTCACGCAAGTTAGAGCCCTCTTGCCCCTTGTTCAATGGGGTACCTTCATACACATCGCCGGATGGCTGCAACAGCGATTTGCTGCGTTGCGATATTAGAAGAGGTTTTGGATACGGTAACCTAGGGCTGTGAGAGTCGTCGTGACCAAATCTCGGTTCACGACTATTCATTGCATTAATTGGCGCGTGTTGATTCCATTCCGATTCACCATGTTGCGATAGCTGATCCGGAGGACCAAAAGCAGGACGCATTGTTGCAGGCTGAACGGCTTTGCTTTCCTGCTCATTCACATCTAGAGACAAACGAGAAGCTCCTATATATGCTTCACCCCTTGTCAAGCCATCATAACCACGATACGATACGCCCAAAGGTAGCTTCCGGGTAGTAACATCAAGAAAAGTTCCGGTTTCTGTACCCGAAGATTCACGTCGAGAATACAAATATTCGCCCGTAATATCAGGTAAGCCGACTTCGTGGTCGAGACGCTTCTGTACGTAATCTTCAAGACGATCAGAGTCAGCGAAGAGCGCAGCATCCGCATGATTAATATGGTGCAAATTATCCTCTACGCAGTCCAGATCACCGTCGGAGTGAAGAGCCAACAGATCATAAGTTTGGGAATTGTAATATTCACTTGAATCGCTGACATACAAAGGATCGTGGTTTTGGGCCTCTGGGTATTCGAAAGGAAGGTTTTGATGGACAATCCCACCACAATACTGCACATCAGATATAAGTTTATCGCCTGAGATTTCTGAGGTTTCTCTAGCGCTTATTGTTTCGTCCCGCTTGACATTAGTTACAATTGACAAGTTTGAAGGACATTGCGATGAGGTTGCCCCTGCATCAGCAGCTGCCATGCCATACGTATTAGCCCTTGTTTCTTCCGCGTTGTAGATTTTGCCTGAATACGCTTGATTTGCATTAAATGATGTTCTAAAAGCTTCAGTGGATTCAGGGCTATCTGCAGGTCTTAGATCAACACCATGGTTGTGCAAGTTAGGATCTGTCGATACGGCATGCTCGTATGCGACCCAGTCCTTGACAAAAGTTGCCATGTGATAAACATATATTGCAAGCTTGGCAAAGTAACACCGTAGGACACATGACAACTCCACTAAATCATAAGCTTCGAGCTGCGTCCTATTACCTAACATCTGAATACACGCATCTTGCTCAAATTGCGATGGAGGCATTACAACTCTGAATATAGGGTATAACATGATCAAAAGCTTCGTTATATGTTCCTTCTGAAGCTCTATAAGTTCCGCACCAGCTTTTTTAAGTCCACTGAGTTTGCCTTCGGCTTCTTGTAGATTTGTTTCTAGACGCATGGAATCCAGGAATCCTTTGTACGTTTCCATCAGATGCGTCTGCTGTTCAGTGAGACTTGCCAGTAGTTCGGCCACGTTCGGTTGTCTATAAACCGACTCCGGTGGAACGTGTTCTACCATCTTCGATATCCGACCTAAAACGTAACGTCAATGTTTCTGCCAATCACACATTACGTTAAAACTCTGTAAGGTTGCAGTATTGACCATTAACACGTTACACATTTCAATTCAGCGAAGTAATTGCAGTGTAACAAAACGCAGTGATACACATACTGTTTGCTGCTATGCGTGCCCTGTCTCCGAAACAGCGATTCAAAAAAATATTATTACAAGGTTTAAACATTAAATTTACAATCTCCGTTATTACAGGGACTCAGCTTTGACTACAATTGAATAAGTGCGGAAACCACACGTATATTAAACGCATTTAGAAATCACTAAAACGAACTGAACATCACCATGAAATCCAACACTATGCTGTAACGGTGATTTACTGTGTCAATTTGAAGACAACTTTTACACCGCTGTCTAGCTGATGCCTGATTGACCCATAACATACACATCAGCAGGCCTGCATTGCAAACCAGATGTGTGAATTGATGACGGTTGATTCTGACATCAACGATAAACGCAGACACTGAACATATTTCGAGTGGCTTAATTTAGGATCAGGAGACCAGGGACTGTGCTATGTGGCCTATTCCTGGCAGAAAGTTTGCATCGGTGATCCAAACAATGAAAAGTGACTCCCATGTACGCCCAAAGGTACAATGTTTCATTACCATAAACATTTTAGAAGTAACGATGACTCAATGGAGAACGTAAACATCTTATAGGCGATATCAAATCATAATCCATCTTTAACGATTTACGTAGAATGGGTTGTGCATCTATCAATACAGTACTTCCCCTCCAAATTGCAACGCAACTTGATTTGTAACATGGTGAGGTATTAAAAGGGCTTGTTACTGTCTGACTTCATTGTAATTGGCGCAGCTGAAGTAACATTCACAGCATACTAATGGATGTATCACTATGGCTGCCAAGACATTCGTTTATTGGTGGAAGCCTTTTTATTCCACCACCGGCACACTGTTCTGTGATAGAAGCTCTATAAGCGTAGCGAAAGTAATCGCCGGTCATCCGTACCGTCCTATTGGTAAATGTTGTACCGATGTGTTAACATCTTGCTACGGACTAGAAAGGATCCGGTTGACTCGTGTAGTGAATACTACCGCACCAACTATCGAATCATTACGGTGGTCGTATTCAGGAAACCAAAATTTTTTAGGTACACGCATAATAAGCTTACGTGCCTTTTCCACGGCGACATGGAGGGAACAAAGACCCAATGATAAACAACGGATAAGAACAGGATTGATAAGTAACGTAGCAGACAGACGTGGTGTGATATGCATCGTTGATTGTATGTTAAAAGAATGGCCATTTGTAGTACCAACATTCGTTGCACTCCTTGCGTCAAGCGCTTTCATAACTGTGTTCCCTTCCGTGGTTGGTACTTATATTAACAGTTTTTCAACGGAAAGCGCCCCAAGCATGGTACAAGGTTCGTTTTTCGTTATGGGAGCCGCTATAGCATCCTTCATGAAGTGTTTGCTGTCAGGTTTAGCAAGCCTACGAATGGCCAGGAGAATGCGTGAAGATTTGTATGCGTCTATGCTAGGTAGAGATGTCAGTTTTTTTGACAAGAATTCCTCCGGAAAACTATCCTCAGTCATCTCCACGGATACAGCGGTGGCGGCAGGAATAATAGATCACCTCTGCCAAATGGTTCGGGCTTCCGCCAGCTTTGTCGTCGGAACATACTTCTCGCTGAAACTGGCTCCTGTGTCGCTAATGGCGCAGACTATGTTGCCAATCGTAGCACTTATGTTTATAATTTTGCCGCTTTCTAGGTGTGTACAGAGGCAGACTGCTGTACAAATGCGGCGCCTCGCTGCCTTGATATCGCATACAGAGGAAAGATTTTCACATATGAAAACAGTGAAAGCCTTCAATGCAGAGCCAATAGAGCAAACAGTGTTTGCAGAGAAGGTGTGTTTATTGAAAGTATGTGCTGAAAATCCTTTTAGATGCGTCACCTTTTCACCGCCTCCGTCAAAGCTGCACTTTATAATGCGAGCATGAATTTTGTTGCAGTTGGTGCCGTGGGATCTTTGATAATCCTCACGGTTAACAAAAGTGCCTCGCTTATATTGGACGGCACAATGCAAATCGGCGATGTCACATCGTTGCTTATGTACACAGCACTGGTCGGTGGATCGTTACAAAGCTGCACTTCTAGCTTTGCTGAAATTCGCAAGTGCATAGGTGCAGCTGTGACTTTGGCTTCTCATATGGATGGGAATAATGTTAAAACGACGTCGAAACATTCCCTTACTTCAGTACCTCCAGAGATCGAATTCAAGAATGTGTATTTCTCGTATCCATTGAGGCCAGACTGTGCAATCTTACGGAACCTTTCATTCGTGTTACCATCCGGTAAAACGTTAGTCATATTCGGGGAGAGTGGTTGTGGGAAGAGTTCGATAATCCAAGTCCTGCTTGGTCTATATGCACCTAATGCCGGTAGCGTATGTATAGATGGAGTGCCTCTAAGCGATATTAACATCAAGGAATTGCGTTCTCTGGTATGTTTGCGTTCAATTTAAGTTCTTACACATAATATGATCAGTGTGGATGGGTCGAACAGCAGGGGGCGCTTTTCAATGAAACCATTAGGAACAATGTTTTATATGGAAATGTTCATGAAACGGTGGACCTACAAGACTCTTACAAGAGATCGGGGCTCATGGAGGTCTTGAACTCAATGCCAGATGGTGACAAAACCATGGTGGGGCAGATGGGTAAAGGCTTAAGCGGTTCGTTTACGTATGTTTATTCGTATTCAACAACTTACAGGAGGACAACGTCAGAGAGTTTCAATCGCCAGAACATTAGCACGTGATCCCAAACTGGTACTTCTCGACGAAGTGACATCAGCATTGGATGTTGAATCGGAGCAGCAACTAAACCGAAACCTTGCTGAAGTAAGATATATGAAAAGCATATATATCAGAGATCAGTTTTTGAGGGAAAAAACTGCCATAGTCATAACTCACCGCCCCACCCTGCTATCATTGGCTGACTACGTTATGGTATGTTTCTAGCAATGCATTATAACGGGATAAAGGTGATGCACGAGGGCAAAGTGAGTCAATTCGGCACAAAATCCGATGTGGTAGCCGCACCATGCGATCAGTTATCAAGACTTCTTCACCCGTGTGACAACTAACTTTTAACATGCCGTGCGACCATCAGAGTTCAGGTATCCACGGTCGTTTCCTCTGGATGCGAGTGTTAAAAACAACATATGTGCCAGCATCAATAGATGGCTACATTGATTACCCGTAAAGTGGCGCTACCTTAAAGTGAAAATATGTTGAGTTATTATTCTCAGCTGGGTTTGGAGTATATGCAAACTAATTATGACATAAAAAGATCTGTGCGGGGGCAATAAATTAAATTTATTAAGATAACAAGTGCTAATCCCCAATGTATAGTCAACCACGATATTCATGCAACTCACGCAGAATTACGTTATATCCTATGCGTAAACCCAGTGCAGAATTCATCAATTAGCGTGACATATATCTTGCAGAATATGGCTAAATTATCTCATTTGTTCTATACACTTTTGAAACTCGCTGTCACTGTTTTTCGACAAACGAGAGAACATCAGTTGCGCTGCCTGCTTTCACGGATGCTTTACACAATGTAACTTGCAGCGATGTGTTATATATTGAGAAATTTTCCTGCGCCAGGCGATTTAGAATGTGCAAGGACTCAGGGGGTATGCTTTTCATATGCGCTTCGCTCTTGTACGCCTTTAAAATGCGTTCTGCTTCTAATTGAACAAAATGGAGGACGGTATCCGGGTCTCTCGATCCCATTACATCTGTCTTATTTGCCACAAAAAGCATGGAGGGGCCATTAGCCGCAACCTTTGCGTTCAGCAGAATATCCACGAGTTGCTGTGCCGCCATTTTGAAGCTGTGCTTATCCGCAGAGTCAACAACGAATATTAACGACATTGCGCGCTCTATGTGCTTCATCGAGTCTGGCAGCAACCTAAAACTACCTGGCGTATCTATCAGTGTAATTGCCCCATTCTTAGTTCTCAACGAAATCGTGTTGACGGCTTGCGATGTTTGCGATTCAACATGTTTACCCCGAGCCAAATATACCATTAAGGCTGTTTTCCCAGCACAACTTGGACCGCATATAACCACAGTACGACCAGTTTTGCTGGAGCAGAATGCTGAAATAAACCAAGCAGCTGGTATTGCAAATAGTGCTATGAGCAAAATTACTTTAAAAAATTCCTCCATCATTTTGACAAAATCCAGTCGCCTTTGTTTTCAAAAGCAATAGACTTGTTGTTGTTGTTGCCGAATCCGATACGTACAGCTTTCGTGTTGAGAATCGCAAGGTTGTTGGTGTCAGGACCCAGTTTGGGATTCCACGCCTGTTTTCTATGACCCGGATCAGTAATTATGTGCGCCACAGCTTTTACTGAAGCGAAAGAATCTAACGATTGGTTGTAAAACAGAAGTTCGATGTTGTTTTCCGACTCTATGCTACTGTCAATGTTCCTATCATTGGGGTACGATACATAAATGTTCCGCAGTGCATCACGGTGGTCCCTCTGAAATTTGCTTACAAATCCTTCAAGCGTATCTACAGCACGAAAACCCGCATCAGACCCCACGGAGTAATTAACTATATAAAATTTCCCGCCCACCTGGAGAAAACAGTGCGCGTTACGTGTAATCGACCACAAATGACGCAGCGCTTCATCCACTGTTTCAAGGGGGATTGAATATAAACACTGACGTTCCTTCTCGAACCTACGATAGCAGTAGGCAAATATCGCAAGAGGTATGCTCTGGAATATGAGAAACTTGAAGAATACACGTAACCTTCCGAAGTTGTCATACACGAATTTCCTACTTCCCTTAGAATCTATTTGCACAACGGGGCTCACTTCTTTCACCGAACCAGCAAATCGCCGTGTAAGCCTCAAAACGTTGCTCCCCGATGGCGATTGTGTATCGACTACCTCGCGACGAAGGCCTATGGAAGCCGAGCTACGCACAAATAAGATGGGTCTAACACACGCCCACGGCCATTGCATATAGCGGGCTCCGGAACTTCTAGTCATAGTAATAATGCGTAAACATGGTGTCTTACCGGTTAACTTCGGTGAAATGAGATGGCGTGTAGGAGAAGCACCACCAACGCGTAAGGCCGAACAATGCACCAACCGTAGAGTATAAAGCTGAAACTTTTAATAATTTACGATAGAACTGTCCGGCATGTTTGCCCGATATACGGGTTTGGCTGCTCGATGTAGAACCGAAAGGTGGCTACATGTCCGCAATATTGTTCAAGTACATCTCCTTCTGTTTCGCCTTTCTGCTAGCTTCAGCCTAATTACTTGTGAAATCGGAAAAACGTGACCAACACGTACCTTAAACCAACGTTCCTCGTACCCCTTACCTCGGATAACGCCGTCCCAGCGGTAGCCGGGCTCGATATTGAATCTATTTGGAACGGCGGCGAATCGGCACTTAGGAGTGTCGCCATCTGATGCAAAATAAACGCATTTCGGCGACGTAATACCTGGCCGCCGTGATTCTGAGCAAAACATAGGGTCGCTCCATCGACCTCGAGCCTTGAGTTCTCTGTCGTATTCCTCGTCGATGTCATAGCGATTTAGGGGTTGCTGCGCTAGCCTACGCTCCTCAGCCTCCTGTGCCTCGTGGTTGACTTTCTGTACAAGACCCTTTCCCCAGGAAAGTTCCTGAGTCGATTCTGCACGCGCCGACTTAGGTTTGCGCTTCTCATGAAGTAGCAGCCATTGTTCGCGGGTGATTCGCCTTCCGCTCTTGTCGCGATATATTACATCATCGTCATCGTTGCTGCGTTTTTTTATAATGAAGAGGCGATCGCTTACAGCACTGTGCGACGTGGCGGCGTTGGAGAACGTCTGCGTTCCTCCGCGCTGCCTGGTATGTCTGAAATCGCGATGATTCTGCGAATAACCACCATACCTGCTACGAATTCGGCTGCGTTAACAACCACAGGCCCATCATCGGCGTCCGATTCCTCCAGAGGAGCGACATATTCCGTGTGATCTAAGTCCGACACATCGCCGTGTTTCGCCGATGTAAAGTCCAGTTCATCATTATCTATGATGGTAGCATTAAACGCACGTTTATTCCGCTTCATATCGGTTATACGAGTATGATTCTCAGCGGTTTTATGAAGCTATGTGAGGATCCTTTCACGCACAACACACTAGACATAACATAACTTAACCATGAATTTGACAGGATCAGCAAGCGCATTTACACATCAACTAAACGTATACAATTTGGTGTTTAGTACCGTCGTATTCGCTATATACACATGCTGTGGCAAATTCCATGTCTTTTACGGTCCTTCCAAGCTCTTCTACGTCGCGGCTTTGGTACAGTGCGCCTTTAGCATCTGGTTATTAGGATTTCCTGCATCATATGTGGCGATATATACCGTTTGCATATGGTCGATGATCGTTCGTGGATTACAGGCGACCATGGCGTCTGTCGAAATTTTCCATCGTAACAAACAGCATACAAACCGAATACTTTGCGGAATGAACGACGACGAAGATGAAATGTAAGTCGCGCAGAATTTTGAATGTCACTCGGCTCTATACGCTTCCATTTCCGTCTGCTCCATGTTCGCTAGACAACGGCATGTTTCTTCGGAGGTTCCGCAATTTGGAGACAGCGGAGTTGCGCAAGATATAGTAGCCAGTTTAGCAAGCTGCAGACGAAATCACAGCTGTACACGTAAAGCGTATTACTGTACATCCAGTGCGAGGAACCAAATCTGCGTACTGCAGTACAGAAGAGCTACTACGCTAGTCGGAGTTGCGATAATGACTGGCAATGCCGACGCTCACAAAAATCAAGTTAACGTATTGCAGTTACAGTTAATATTTACCAGAGTAATATGTTTTCGTATTCTGATATGTTGAATCAACGCCGCCGCTGCGCTTCGTGAGGAAGCATCGATGGATAAATTCCATCTTTCACCTGCGTATTCGGTTCTTCTTCACTTGAAGACTTCTTTGAATCCTCTATGCGCTTCAAAATTTTTGCCGCAACAGGATCGTTCTTGCCGTGGAAGCGCTCTTTAATATTTTGTTTTGCAAGCGCCCCATCGTGATAATGCAGATCGTCATTGTCGTGCGAATAGGGGCATTCTTCGCCACGGTTACAAGCATTGCGTAACCAGAATGTGCACACGCGTGGTTTGTTTCTGCGATAATACGGGGCAACGCGCGCAAGCTTCTCCAACATAGGGTTATTCTCGGAGCGAGGCAACTCGAGTGTACCATTTTCTAACTTGCCCAACTGGTGATTTAGATTGGCTTTCGCCTCTGCTAATTCTATGCCATTCTTCAAAAATTCGTCGCGCACTTGTACAGGCAAACCGTATTCAAGGTCGAAGAGACATGTCTGGCATACGTTTTTTATTTTAGAGCAATTTTGACAAATTATTGTCTGCTTATAACGCGCCTTAGGACCCGGTTTCCACCTGAACATTGTAAAAGGCCGTTCACAGATTTTGCATTCCTTCGCACAGCGTTCCTTCAACATCCGTATCAGAGGATTAGGCCCAAGACAGGTCTCACATAGCGTTGGAAATTCCGAGCTCTCAGATGTTTGCTTGCGCACATCACGGGCAATACCGAATCCGCTGACATCCATCTCCAAAAACGGAAGAAGACTTATTCCAATGGCCCATTGCAGGGCCTGCGGCGCTACACAAGTCAGCTGGTAAAGGTCACTATAAATCCAAACGATCGCCTGTATAACCAATCACAATATATAATAATACCATAAAACAACGGAAGACACCATGGATGTGACTTCAATGGACGATGCCAAGCGGGACATAGGCAACCGCCACCCGCATGAAAAAAATGGCAAGTTTAATATAGGATAATACACATGACTACGTAGCTATTACAGCTACATAGCGCTGATAAGGTTTCAGGCACAATGTGACCCTTAATCTACGCTTCTACCTAGAGCAGCACTATACACAGCGTGATGTGTAAATTCCATACGTAGAAGACACAGTCGATGTCTATATGAAATATTGCATTTTGCACGCATTATAAAACAGGGTTAAATTTCTTGATCAATGTGAGCACACACATGCGTTCCGCTGTTTATGGGTTTATACCTTGAAGTAAATGTACGCCGTATAAACTGCAGGTCCATCCGATGACGACTATGCGATTGGTGAAAAAATCGTAGCAAATGTATTTTCAACGGCAGTAAATGAATCTGGGTGCTATCTGAAATAAAATAGGCGTGCAATGGCCGTTTCAGACGCGCCAAAAACATTGCAATCGACGGTGTTACGATTTCGCGCAGGTATTAGTCAATTGTACATTTAATGATCGCGTCGCACTTAGTAAAAGAAGTGTATTGGTGGCTTTTGACTCATTTATCAATGTGCACCGGTTCCGTGTAAAACGTTTCCAATGCTAACCAGGGGTAGAGAACAGTTCCTTGCAGGCACAAAATCATACAAATGAACTCAATTATTATGTAGATTTCAGGTGGCGTGCCATTGAAGGAAAGTCATTTTAAAGAATGTCATTTTTATAATAGACGTTCAACAGAATCAACGCCATGTACTTTATGCATCTTGTACACGCATTATAGAAATCACAATAATGCTCGAGCTATTATAATACGTATACTAAATGTATAGTCAACCGATTGGCGAAATTACGGAGCTTTGTTCAAGATATGGATTGCTAATTGTGTACACAGGCTATGTACACACCAACGTATTTTGTGCAGCCGGCGCCGAATTAAAGAACCAATGTAGGGAGTTCGGTACTCTATGATACAGGCTAATCCTTTGTAATGTAAGCACTGGAGCGCATAATGTCTACTGAAAAAAAAGATTCTGGTGAGAATTGGTTGGGTCTATGTACGCCTTTCACATGCCTGACTCGCAAAGAAAGGCCGACAGAGGAGTATCAAGAAAAACTGAATGCGGCAATGACTGTGACAAAAGTTACTGCAGAGTCGAATGACTCACTGAACAGGTTGGCAACTATATTTGAGAGGTTATTCAGACTCGATAGGCAAGTGATTCAGCTTAAAGCCCGAGAAGCTTTTGTCAAAAGCTGTCTCACCGACGGTGAGCAGTTTAACATTAAAATAATCGCAAAAGGAATACATAATATAGATGACTTGACCAAACAAATGGTCAAAGAACACGACATTGACAAGGAGTCCCTGGTGGAAATATTGAACGGATTGAAGCTTCCACAAAAGTCTAAGCTAACGGATACCGTGAAAACTATTACGTACCACTTAATTAATAAGCTCAGTTATATACAACATGATTTGGACGATTCTCTAAGGGAATATGACTCTTTCCACAATGCGTCAATCGACGAATATGAGCACATGCGCAAGCGTTTCTTTGATCTCACCCTGCAAAGAAAGAAAAAGACGAACGGCATTGACTTCTCAGTTTCAAAATCAGACTTCATGTTTATCGTTAATTCAAAAAACAGCAGGATGGTCGACATCATATTCAGCTTACTCGACAACGACGAAAATGGGGTAATTGATTGGGGCGCGTTCGAGCTTAACAGCGGAAGAATATTAAGCGATGCCAAAGGTTTTGTCTGATATTCCGTACTCACTACACCAGAGTTGGAGCGTGTAACTCCAAGGACGCACAATCTACACTTCGTTGGGAGTAACGAGACACTACGCTGCGCATTATCGGATTTTAAAAACTATTGTTATAAAATCAGACTTATTGCCGATCGTATATTAGTTGAGTAATATGTAACGCTGTAATAATGTGCATTGCAGGGTCATTTTTGTGCATGCGATATAGTAAGGTAGTGACGTCAAATTCGTCATGTCTGACTCTTCACCAGGCGCGCAGCAATACCTCGGGTAAGGTCCGGGTCGATGTATACAGCCTGTGACTCAACTCCACATAAGTTTACCCCACGCTTCATTTTGAAGAAACCGCCAATACCCCAATCGTTTCCCCACGTATTTCTACAGACCCAAAACTTAGTGAGAACACCCTCCACATCTTCCTCACCCCACCCAACTATAATAATCGCGTGGTTAGTATACTCCCAACCTGAAAGAAATGCGTCTTATGCGTTTCAAACTAACCGTTCAAACTGGAAAGCGGCAAGTCGCAATTGGATCCGTGGTTGGCTGGCTCATCATCATAAACTCCTACACAAGGTGCATATTGCAGCGTTGATTTCTAACCGTTATAGTAGTTGAAAAGGCTTTGTGGAGCGTCTATAGCGACGGCGACAGGTCCGTGGTGGTAGACTTCCTTCATGATTTCTAACTCACTTGTGCACTCGTAACATCCGCCAATATACCCATATGATGCTGCAAACCACCTGTCATCGGGGCTGTCCTGTTTAACGTGACAGCTAGATGTACCTCCTTCTAGTTTCATCGTATAGGGTGAGTCCGACTCACTCAGAACACCCAATTCTGTAAGATGCTTCCCTACCAAAAATGGGAATCCACCGAAGCAGCCCTGATTAAACGGAGAGCATTCCACAATATCGCGCACCGAGGGTCGCGCAGTATGTTCCCAATTGGTTTCCGGGTAGAGCTTACGGAGTAGAATATCGAAGCGCCTAGCCAGCACATATATGGATGCCATTGCATAACAGCTCCCACATTGACCTATTAGTGGGCATGTAAGAATATTTCATATAACTCACCTTGACTGAAAGGTTGGATTATATCTGTTTCGCCGGAGAAAGAGTCGCCCCATGACCAGTGACGTGGTAGTTCCATCTCACCGTAGTAGTCGGCAGCGTCAGCTACAGCTTTGCACGCATATTTGCCATGTGCCCCTTACACGAAATGTGAGTGATTATGGAATAAATATACCTTTCTGCATAAATCGATTGGCAAAATGGGTATCGGATGTCCGATATTCGGATAAATGAGAATGATGTATGCTCTTAAAGTAAGTACCCTTGTGCAGTTGCAAGAATCGAAAGGGAGACAAATCTCGGAATTCCGCGTAATCCCTTTTCACCCATTTGTTGATACTGTATGAATCGTGTCATCTAATATAGGAGATGTTACCTGTGTTTCTCGTTTCGTAAAACTGCATTGGAGGACTCATCCAGCACATACGAATGGCGTTTGTCGTCTTTAACCTTTTCGGCATAGAAGCAACCATAAGTAAATGCTGGTTTTCCGTTCTTAAACACCTTCCTAGTGGCCCAACCAATGCCAATTTCAGACGCTGTTGTCCTGTAACACTGCACATTGCCGTGGGAATCCTCTTGGCTTCCTGCCATTTATGTGATATGTTTGAGATTTACCATACCTTCCAACACCATAGGGCAATCATTATTATCGATCTTTACGTACTTGAAAAATCCGAAGTAACGGCTGGGGCCAATATCTATGTCGAGACCTTCATCATAGACCAAAGTCCTGAAACCAATTACACATCGAAAAGTTAACAACGCACCACTGTCCTATAAAGCCGTGTCCAGATGCAGGATCGCGTACGCCTAAGTAACGCCATTGATTCCTAGGAGGAAGTTCGCTCCTTCGGTAATGGCGCTCATCAACCAGCTCGACTACAGTCTCACGAAGGCCACCATATCTAGCCTGTAGATAACGCCTATAATCTCCAAGCTTCAAATTATCCAAGTTGCGATTAGGTAGTGATCCACCGCATGTTTGTGGCTCATCGTGAAAGGTTTCAGTTTCTAAGATACGCCATATGCCTAGAACATCGCTCTGAGCCAAATGTGTACTTAACAAAGCATACACATTGGTTAATTAAAGGCATGGAAGCAGCACAGGTGTACTAATAATGTTCCATTAGGTCGCGGTTAACTTACAGTCAATGCGTGAATGGGAAGATCCGCCTCCGCCAAAAGAACCGACGCTGTAATGTAGGCAAAACATGTCAGGAAGACGCATCTAAGAGACCGATTTTGCACATGGGACATTGCGATGTGTTGTCTTTGTAAGTTCAACAGCGGTACACACTTCTGCGATGTCGTTTTGTCAGGTTATATACCATAGGTAGGAAATAAGAAACACAGATATACGTCATCACTGTTTTAGACTACATCTACACACCGGAATAATGTTAAATTTCTAAATATATGGTCCAGAGGTTCAATGTTCCTATAATAGCCGCCGACGGCACGTATACGGCGGACCTTAGTTCGCCAAGGCTGCGGTGAGTCCCGCAACATACAACAAGTACTTCCACTCCATGTATTGTTTTCATATTTAGATCTGATACAGAAATAAGAATCGCGTTCCTATGTCAGTTGTAATATCGGCAAAACACGAATAATGTGGGCGAACCACGGACGATATTTGCGTTAGTGTCTGCAATTTGTAACCACGAATCAGTAAAACATGGCTGATGATGCAGAAACTGCTCTTAGCACTTATGCTGGAACATTTTCAAACATAGTGCGCAAACTCCATCCAACGAGCGCTACAGGTGATGTAACACAAGAGGAGACAAATCTGAGTCTCATAAATGCGTTGGCTCCAGGTGATGCATTGTCAACAGAGCCAGTTGCCGAAAAAGCAAGAACGCAAGGCGAGTTACGCAAGGAGGTAGAACAAAAGTGGAACCCTCTAACCGAACGTGAACCCACGGTTCAGGATGAACGTGAATGGAGGGCCATACAGTTAAGGGGCTTCATGGACCCTAAGAAATTCTACAAGGGTAGCAAGAGTGGAAAGATGGAGTCCCTTCCGCGGCGTTACCAAGTAGGGATCCTAACGGGATCGTCAGGAGTAAAGGCCGGGTCTGGAGAAGAATCACAGGCCGTTGGGGCGGCAAACTCCAGGCGAAGCAGGGGAGTTTCTGTGCTTTCTGAGACGCTGGCATCCGACCAGACGTGGACAAAGAAAAAATACCGGGAAATACAAGCGGAGAAGACATCCGGATCGAAAGGGTGGTATAAAAGGCAGAGGAAGAAGCTCAAGGCTGTGCCCAAGTGACTGCATGGTCGACCTACAGTACGCACTTGCGGTGAATAAACTAAAGAGCATAATGCTTAATGAAGGAGGAAATATTATATTCTGTTTCCTATGATTTGAATGTGGTAGAACTGCAATTTGTGTTTAACGAGGCAATGCACTTAACGAAACTATGACACATCGTGCGGTGACGTACCACAATATATTATAGTAAGGTTAACTCGATCGTGCTGCGGTGCGCGCAGGTTCTAACGTATCACAATGGCACGGGAGGGAACGGCGCCATTACTAGTCAACAAGTGACCATGCTGGATATGGTGTCCAATTGTTGTATAGTAGCTACTTTAGCGATGGAACCGTAACATTTGCTAGTGAACTACCGATCAGATGTTTCCGTATAACACCTTACATCTATTCGTTTGCGATAGGCCTGTTCCATAGCGGGATAGAATCGGGTGAAGTGTGCGTGCCTAAACAACGCACTACAGCCACTTGTTGGTTCTTTCGTACTTCTCGAACGTTTTCAATAGTGTGCTCGCGGCAGCCACAACATCTTTCCATCCTTGTCTCTGTGCACTCTCAACAACACATCTCAAACCCGTTAGCACACGTTTTCCTGCTGTACACGTAATGGGGAAACTCTCGTGGCAGCGCGCTAGGAAGACTACGGCTCCCTTTTGGTCAATCCACGTTGGTGCGGATACCAAGCTATCAGATTTGGACAAACCACCATCAGACTCAGGTATGTGTAGCGTCAATGCATAGCTCAGAGCGCGTATTATACGTCCTTCCCACTTACGAATACCACCCAATAGCTGTTGGTGCGTCAATGCCTTGTCAGGGACATACTTGAAAGTCGTGCAGAAACACGGGTGACCCTGTGTCATGCCTTCGAAGAGTTCCGCATTGCTACTCCACTCCCGAATAACGCCGAACATGTGGTTCACGAATATAGCCAGCAAAGGAGCTTCCCTCTCGGTGCAGCACCGTACCATAGACATAAGCATTTTTGTCCAACAATTACTGAAATCGAAGAAGTTGAAGCATTCCAAACGATAATGAAGCATCAGATCGACCAGACGGCCGCAAAAAGCAGCCTCAGCTTCGTTTACGAATACACGTGGCACAATGCAATGCTTCAAAAATGCAATGGTGACGCCTGGGCCTATCTGTGCTTCAGCAGTGAGCCAGCCTGATGATATGGCCTCTTCAAATCGCAATTTAGTGTTTGCAACATGTTCTTCTTGCTGTTTTACCTCACGTTCCAAAGCCTGGTAACGCGACCTGAGCTTCTTAAGGCGGCGGTGCGACCCGCTAGAGTGAGCCGATCCAATGTCCTTTATCCAACCTTCCAGCCTTTGTAAGGTCTTCTGATACTGTTCTATAGGCACCCAAATGTCACGTAGATGAATGTTGTTGACAAATTCCAGAAACTGGGGCTTGAAAGCCGTATGCGATAGAGCGCTGGAATGTGAAGCTGGCGGATTGGTACAGCTATGTGAGAAATAGAGTGCGTTAGCTTCATCCCAAAAGCGACGCAGTTCATCAAATGATGGGAAGCTGAATTGCAGGGTGAAAGACTCCGAACCCAACCCACGGTTAACGATTATGTCCACTGCTTCTCTAAACTCAACAAACTGTAGCGCCATCTTCTGCAGGTGGTCCACAGTGGCGCAAAGATATACTACGCCAGCACGGAACTCAGAATCGTACATGACCTCTTGGCGCATTTTGCCACACAGGAAGAGTAAGGAATGGGAAAAGAATGGTCTTAACATGATCTTCGCTAAATTCTCACGCGATGACATACCACACGTTTCGTCATCCGGATCTTGCGTCATAATCTCACTACGCAAAAACACACCACCACCCTGTGCATTCAGTTGGTCGATGGTTAATGCATGGGCTTCAGCGAGTTGCGGTACACCGCCCACCAATTCCAAAAGTTTGCTTACATATTCCAACGCAAGCCAACCGTTGGAAAGTTCATGCGGGTATGCAAGGCGCGATCCCGTATCTATAGGCTTAAGTTTTATAGAACGTTTTGAGAACTCCATTGGAATATCGCCTCCCTCTTCAGAGGACCTAGGAACGATGTCAAACTGATTGATCATCATGCTGCGCTGTATGATTGTCAACGCACCCACAAGTAAGGGTGCTAAATCCACATCCATATGGCGTCGAAAGAAACGAGAAGCCAATTGAGCGTTCACCAACAATCTCTTACTGCGCCCCACGTCGTCCACCTCGGCGGTGCATCTGAAACATACCTGGTTCTGGTTTGCGGTCAACTTGAAGAAGAATACATCACATGCCAGATGTCCAAAGTACTTACCAACCTCAGAGAGTGGAAGCACAAGATTCTCGAACATTTCGCACTGCGATACAATCGTGTGAGCTACGGCAAAAGGATCTACCGCAGACAACCCGCAAACAGTCGATACATTGCCACGCACAGATGCGCTTTTTGTGGTCTTTAGCATCGTAGCGGTCACGCGTTTGAAAATGGACCTCGTCTTTACCAGAGCGCAATTATACGATGCCCTAACCATACACGCCCAGGCATCGACCGTAGTTGACCTAGAATCCAATACCCTAGAAAGGTATAGATTGTATATCCTATAACGCTTAGAAGCCGGTATGTTGGATAAAAGGTTCCACAGCCTGTCGGCAACTTGGCAGTTGCCCTCTACCACCATACATAGTGCTGGTAACAAATACCTCCAAACAATTCTACAAACGCGATCAATATGCTTTTCTATACAATTTTGCAGGAATTTTATTGTTGCAGAAAAACATACAAGGTTTATATGCAATCCGGGCCCAAGTATCCTTAGGACCCTGTCAATTTGGTCTATACCGCGACGCCAATCATTTGTCTTTGTGTGTTTCTTGATTAAACGCAATATTAGGTTGCACATAGCCTTACAAATGCTGCCATGCAGCACTACGGGGAATTTAGCAGTCACCTGAATATGATCCAACATCAGTTTTCCCAAAATCCAAGCAGGAGATTCAAGGTCTCGCGCTATATCAAATAGGTGCGACAACACTGACAATTTATCACATTCCAAGGCGAATATATGGTCTTTCACGTAGGCATATCCGTCTGAATCAAGCAAATTGTACTTCACGACGTCAATGTTTCCCGTTGCGGAATGCCTGTGTTCTGCTTTGTGTAATAAGTTCGATACACCACTGGACGATGTAACGCTACTTACGGACTCATTACGGCGGAATCTGTCGGATGGATTCCACGCTGCCATTCCGAAGCTGTTCGGTGAAGTTGCAGCTGTAGACGATGCCCTAAGGTGTTCCATAACTTTCGCATGGCGGGCGTGTATCAGTTCACGGGCACTGGTTATGGTAGTGGAATCCAACGTGACAGATGTGTATAGTTTCTCGGCAGATGCCATGTCCAACATTTGGCGTGGTGCGTTGTCGCCATAGCTGCAATTTGCTAGCGGTATCAAATAGGTTACTGGCGTTTCGTTTCGATCCAACTTGTTAGGCATGCGCTTTGAAACAGATAAGAAGTGAAAGCCTAAGTTAGACAGATCGGCGTCGGCAGGCTCCAGGTAAGGGTACAAAGTACTTAGATCCAAAATACCTTCCGCTAGCAAACGAGCGCACAACTTGGGAAAGTACAGTCCCAACGTACTAGGAATTCTCCAATACTGCTTTTTCACTGTTTGGTACTCCTGCTTTAGCATGCATTTCTGCGTGAGCATGAGCCGCACCACCTCGTCTACGCGACCTTTCGGGTACTGTTGCAGAAGCAACATCAAGCCGTCCCCATCATGCCACGAGGACCACGCAATCAGCTCGTACAACACGCGAGTTGGGCATAATGAATACTGTCCTGCGATGTACTTCACCGAATCGCGCAATTGGCCCATCTCTAGTAAGTCCCCAGCATCCCATTCCTGATGGTACAGGAGTTGCTGCAAAAGATCAAATCCAACTGTGCACTCACGCCATAACGCGTACGACTTCAATACGAATTGGTTGCGAGTGCGCTCTCGAATTGCTATTGTCGTCAATCCTGCAGAGTATCCACAACCATCTAACTTATAGGCGTCTATGGCGGCAACGATTGAACGCGCTGTGAGGAGACCAACGCTCTCAAGTGATGCGAGAAATGCCTCCAGATTGTGGCGAAAATTCGAGTACTCTAGCAGGTATCCGATACAGTCCAGAATGCGAAAAGACACAGGTGAGTTAGGGGCGGCATCCGGGAATTTCTTCCGCAAACCTTCTGCTGCAGATGAAGATGGCAGTACCCCGTTTGCCACATTGCGTACAAGGTCAAATAGACGGTCACCGGAATCTCCACGCGCGTCGGAATCGGGGCTGGCCTTCGGTGCGCGATTGACCGGTGTTACCTCCTGATCCGATATGGAATCTCGGTTCACAGACACCGCAACATTATCATCATTAATATTTTGAGCCGTATCCGACGTTCTCCGCCTTTTATTTGCAACAGCGCCGGGCTCCACGGAACGGCCCATACTGCTGTTGTCGTAAGATAGAATATCGTTATTTCGTTCCGTACCACCAGTATTCACATTGAATATTAAAATTTATGTAAAAACCACATTAAATATACCGTTATACAGAGGTGAGCCCCCAGTTGGCTATTAAGAAGGCACACACCTCACGAGCGGAACATGTCGACATTTTCTGTTCCTCCGCACTCCTGCTCCGATTCGCCCGTCGTTAATACCTGAAACTTGTGGATATAATAATTCATAAATTACCTCACGGTGAGAGTCTTCCTTCCTGTCACGTACGCATTTGTCAAACAGGTCCTTGTGCCAACCGAAGTATATAACTGTACACGTCTTGTCGTCGAAAGAACCACAATTTTCAGCGGTTAGAACGACTCTTTCTGCTGCTGCCTCGGCAGTGCATTCGTCATCTATAGCCTCGCATACGATATCAATGATTTCCTAGACAAACGTTACAACATTGATTCAACTTACATACCTGATTCGTCAGAACAGCTGTAATGCCGTCCGTCACTAGTACCAAAAATAGGTCGCTGTCGAAGTTTATAGTGTAAACAGAAACATCTGGTTCGGATGAGACGATACGATTCGGATACTTCAACGGGTAATCTCCAATCGCCCGGGAGGTAGCAAGGGCGCAAGATGGCCTTCCATCACGCGACCTGACAACACATCTCCACGTGCCTTGAGCAAACTCCACTGTGCCTCCGTTTTTTTCGATATACTTTCGTTCTTTGTCGTCGTTAGGCTTGTGGTCGTTGGTCATGGCCTGAGCGAAACATCGGGAATCATCGGCCATGCTGCACAATATTGCCCTCGAGTCACCCGTATGCGCGGTGATCAACTTCAGACATCCATCTACGTCAGGCCCATATATCAATGATATGGTGGCGGTGGAGCCATCTGATATGTTGTACTGCTTGGCGACATTGCAGAAGTTGTTGTCGGTCATCTCGAAACCCTTAGTGCAACCCTGCAACAGCGCACGCACCTCCAGAGATTCAATCGGACGGGGATGTTTTTGTAAAACTTTTGATTTAAGCGAACGCACTGCCTGGCGATATACACTCAAAATATTGTTTTTCAGGTGCTTGGTTAGATATTCCGCACACCTGCCATACAGGTTACTCGGTAAAGATATAAACATACTTGTATCCACAGTGGCCATCAAAGACGCCGCTGTAGTAACACAAAGCCTCTGAACGGCTTACCAAATGTATTGCCATACATTCTCTCGTCACATAGTAATCCTCACGCCCTTCTTTGCGATCGGATCGACCCTAGGAATTGGTTATTAAAGAGGCCGACATACTCACCTCACGACATACAGTTGCAGCAATAAGATCGTTCTCGAAATCTATTGATATGTCCCTATCTTCAACGTCTTCAGTGACATCGGGGTCGGCGTTAGCGCTAAGCGCGCCTGCCTTGTCAACTGAGGAATCTTCATATCTCTCTGCATCCGTCCTTTCTTCAGCTGAGGTGGCAGAAACAAGATTCATGGGAGGCTTTCCCCCAGATGAAACTACAGTCTCCGAATCGACATGGAAATATATATCTTCACGTGAGTTGTACATCCACTGCGATCCTTCGTGGATGTACCAAGCGCCGTCTCCCTCACCCTCATGTTCCAACCAGGCGCCTTCCACCGGAATCACAAGGTCAATCGGAGTCTGGCGTATGTTACAACAGAAACATAAAACATACCTCCGCGTGCGTGGAATCCTCTAACACCATTTGTACGGTAGAGACGCGCCGCGAAGACGCGAAATAGGTGCAAGCTGCTACGCCAAACGCCACATTAATTTACACGTGATATGTTGAGTTTGAAATGAGCTATGGGTTTGTAGTTTGATATTACGGCCAAACCGCAGTAACCCTGCGCCTTTTATGGTGTATGATCCGCACACCTACCTTAACAACCTCGACAACTATCAATTTATCCGGTTCGCGAAGGTCTACGCGATAGTTTCTACCGACTAACTGCACTGCCAGCTCCAGCACATCCTGTCTTTTTATGGCATTTGAGTTGCGGCACGCATAGCTGAGGGACCATGTGGAAGGCTCACTTCCATCGTCTGTTAGACGTAATTAAGCATTCAATGTGTAACATACCTTTCTCCGAAATACCGTTAGCTTGTGAGAGTGGAAATTCGCGTGCTACTAGCGCTGTTAGAGTCTTTGTAAAGGGTTCACCCTCGGCCTTGCAAACGACGTCATAAGGTACTATCCGGCACAGGAATCGCGGCTTATACGTACGTTCATGCAACATGGAATGGAATATGTCTCGCACATATGTAGAAGGAACGTCATTTTCGTTCCTGAAATGCACGACATTCAAGTTTTGCGATAGGCAGGGGCCGGGAACGAAGCGATCGAAGAATCTTTTGTTTTGTTCCAACTCCGCTTTTATAGCGTCTTCTACATTAACAGCATCCGATGAAGCGTCTTGTTTGTCGTTTACATCGCCGAAAGACGGATCCACGCTCTCGCAATGCTGCAAATGTCGTAATACCCAAATACACACACACCTCACGCAATATGGTTAGACATTCCTGCATGGCTTCTTTGTGCTTTCGTGATACTGCATTTGTTATCAACAGACCGCGAGACCCTATCGTCAGCTTTCCGGTATCGTGGTTTCTACGCTGCAAACGATATTACACCGTAGACATAAGCCAACCTTCCAAGCTGGCGGGCGGCCATTACCAGTTGTATTTCGTCTCTTCTCACTCATATTTCCTGTTCTGTTTGGAAAATGGATTCCAAGTACAATGTGTGGTGTCAGTGATTTTAATTAGCACGTGTAGTGCGGCGGGCAGACACTGCTCGTTTAAATTCCTTATGCAAATTTACATAAAAGCACGCAAGCAGGCGGCTTTATGATTGGCATGGAGTGATTGTCCGTCTGACTTGATCTGCCTGTGCGTTATTTCAGTGAATGCTAGGAGTCTGGCTGTACGAAAAACCTTGACATCTCACTGGATCCCAATCGCATCAGACTTACAGAGATATTATCTCCGATATTCTCTATGTGTGCTTTGATGTCATATATATAGCGTGGGTGCGAGTTCTAATGTCCTCTTCATTAAATAACGTATTGCGCTGATTAGGTAGATGTGTTAATCAGGTTTCAACGGCACTGAAATACATCGCTAGTGTTATTCATGGTAGATTGTGGTATGTAGATGGATTACGAACAGCGTGACCAAATGTGCATCCAACTATGTTAAGGTGGACTGAGGCATGTGGTTGATGGAACTAGCTAATGTCAATGCTAGATGGAGGCCGCGAAATCTAAACTGTACTATATATGCCACGCATGATTACACTCCTATGAACGCTTAATCCAGATGGTATACCCGTATATTACGCAATTTACCTCATTAGAGAATACAAGGGTATATAATCCACAAAATATACAACGTAACGATACGACAGATTAAATTCATCCCAGTTTAGTTGACAACCGCGTATGCTAGTTTTTTTTAGATTGTTGGATGAATAAACAGTGTGCCTATGGCATTCGGGTTCAACGGTTTGGGATTATAGTAGCGAAAAGCAACATGAAAATTAGTTTCGTCAGATAGATGAGTTGTTTTATGAGAATTGTACGTTTTACGATAGTATAAACACGGATGATGTTATTTAACTCATTCTACATACCATTTGACTGTAATTTGGAGGAATATTTAGCTGTGGTATATCTTTTGAACCAATGCTACCTGTGGGCATCCGATGAACGTGACCAGGCAGACGAGCACAATTGCCAGAGAAAAGGCCGAAAACATTGCAAGCTACGATCAGGTTTACACAATTGCGTCCTTATTTAACTCCCTATCTGGGCACTAACCTCTCTCAGTGTAACAAACAACCGGACTTGAGCTTATATATGCATTGCAACTAAGGCCCTGCCACGCTCCATCACGATTGCCATCTGATGAAACGCAACGCATCACAATACGTTATGAAGCGCTCTAGCAAACATATTGCGTAGAAGCAAGGCATATGTGCCGATGACATAACAGGGTTGCCAAAAGGACTACCTAACCATTCGGGAAGTCTGACGTGTTGGAAATAGGATTAAACATGCCGCAATGGTTCACGTTTGATAGGCATGAATTATTCAACTTGAGAATCTCCACTTCCTAGTAGCAGTAAGAGCAGTGGACGCTACCAAAGAGGCAGTTCGTTTGATGAAAATGTCTTTGCTTGAAGACAACAGGGTTTGCGCATCTTTCACAGACAAATACGAATAACCCCTGGATTGACAGATTGATATGACTACTGCCAAAAATAGCCCTGTTATACACTTCAACTTGAGGGAGACAGAGTCGCATCTGTTAGACCGAAATGACACACCCGTCGCACTAAACCATGTGCAATCTAAGAAACAAATATAAGAATTAAGACGTCTCATAGGAAGAATCCACGAACGTGTCGAGGGAGTCCTTGATGCAACACCGCGGAACCAAATGGGGACATAAGCAATCTTCCTCCTACACATCAACGGATAATCGCACAGTAGACCAATTTATCCACCATTTGTTTATATGTGCGGTCTTGTTCCTACATTTGTCGTGCTGTCTTGATATGGATGTAACAAAAGTACATATATGTTACGATAACAGCGCGCTATAAGGCCATTGGAACGATGGGCGTAACACTGCTTATTTGATACAGATTTTAAACAACAAATACTTCGTGGTGGTTTATTTTGTGTAAACGCCTGTTTTCTGTGGCTGTCTTACCATCCAAAGCACAGCGAAGCAAACAGAGGGAGGTGTGCTGTGTATGTTGTCGTTTGGTGGCAGATAGTTCACTAAAAGTCATGCAGATTGCTAATCCTATTCGTCAGTGCAACAACCGAACGGAGCGCCCTATATAGTGTTCTATTGTGTGTTTTTGGCAAGAAAATAATACCCTTTAGCAACATGGCCGCTACAGGGGTTCAAAGTGATGATATTCAAAGCCATGAGGCTGAAAATGGGCTTATACATTATTATCGGTATCGTATTGAGGATTGTGAAGCGCTTCTCCACCGGAAGGAACAGACTCGGCGTAGGCTAGTTGCGCAGAGGAACGAGCTAAATGCAAAAGTGAGAGAACTTAAGGATGAACTTCATGGTCTCCTCGAATCTGGAAGCTTCGTGGGTGAGGTAGTCAAGCAAATGTGCCAGGATAAAGTGCTCGTCAAAATTAGTCTCGAGGGAAAATATGTTGTTGATGTCAGCAAGGACATTGACATTTCCAAGTGCACACCGAGCACACGCGTCGCTCTCATGAGCGATTCTTACAAATTACACAAGATACTCCCGACCAAGGTTGACCCATTGGTTGCGCTAATGAAAGTAGAGAAGGTTCCAGATTCCACCTACGAGATGGTGGGAGGCTTAGAGCAGCAGGTAAAAGAAGTCAAAGAAGTAATAGAACTTCCGATAAAACACCCCGAAATATTCGAATCACTCGGCATATCGCAGCCCAAGGGGGTGCTACTATACGGGCCGCCAGGTAAGCGCCGCACTCATGCACCATAAACATTGTTCAGGAACCGGGAAGACGCTTTTGGCGAGGGCAGTAGCGCACCACACGGACTGCACATTCATAAGGGTTAGTGGATCAGAACTTGTTCAGAAATACATCGGAGAGGGTAGTCGGATGGTCAGAGAACTTTTCGTTATGGCGCGGGCGCATGCGCCGTCGATTATTTTCATGGATGAGATCGATTCCATAGGATCTCAGAGGACGGATAGCGGTCATGGCGACTCGGAGGTGCAGCGAACAATGCTTGAATTGCTTAACCAGTTGGACGGTTTTGAGCCTTACCAAAATATCAAGGTTATCATGTGCACCAATCGCATTGATATATTGGACGAGGCATTACTCAGGCCTGGGAGGATAGACCGCAAGATAGAATTCCCCAACCCGAACGCCGAGGCACGGGCGCAAATTCTTGCCATCCACAGCAGGCGAATGAATCTGGTGAGGGGCATTGACTTAGAGATGATCGCTCGAGAAATGGTCAATGTCAGTGGAGCCGAAGTTAAGGCCGTTTGTACGGAGGCAGGCATGTTCGCACTCAGAGAACGTAGGGTTCACGTGACACAGGAAGATTTTCTCATGGCGGTGGCAAAAGTCATGAAGAAAGATGCTGACAAAAATATCAGCTTCACGAAACTGTGGAAGTAAACAATGTATCCCGATAGACAACCGATTTTAAAACATCCACTATTGCCATGTAATATAACTGCCTTTAATGTGTTAATACATTGAAGTGGTTCAATCTGATCTTCTGCTTCAGTAGAAGAGAATGCTCGATTGTGTTTGTGAGGTTTACCGAAGTTAAATGACTACGAAACATGGATACACCGCTTGGTGGACTAGTTTTTAAGTAATGCGCTATCATTGTCTGTTTTAGATCTCTTTGTTTGATTTCGTATTGTGCGCCAGGTTACAACGCTCAGCTAATACTTTTTTTTGCGGCTCATCAGTCCATTACGAACATGCTATCGAAATTTGTTGCTGATTATATGCCGTTCAGTAGCCGAGCTCTACTGATATAATTCATGATAGTACCCATACAGTTTGACTGCAAGCGTCTTTGTTTACTACGTTTCTCAATATAGGTCCCCGCCTTGAATCTCGTCTGTTGTTTGAACCCTTAACTTTTCCGATCCTTTGTCAGGCGTGCAGACACGCTATTATTAGATCTTGGTCGGGAGTTCGGTGTAGTACGATCGTGGTATCCCTGCGATGAGACTTCAGTCAATTTTAGTTGTCGGTCATATGAGAGGATACTACTGTTCAGGTTGAGGGAGTAAATCTAAATATTCATTTTTTAAGAACAATTAGGTTCTTAACATCCTTGAAACCATTATAGTAATTAGGGAACCTATCAACCTTATTTACTTATTATCGAGGTTGCAGATGTTTAAAACTTTTCCGATGACAGGTAGCTGGGGCCATGGGACTCCCGCTGGGTATCATTTTACCAACAAAAAATTAAATAGAAATTATAAAAATCTTGTTTAATTTCATATAAACATAAAATGCTTTTTTTTGTGTCATATTTTGGTATTTCTCGATAAAATGGAAAATTATAACAATGACCGAACTTGCAATAAGTCCTATTTGCGCATTCTGCGGAATAATGTTGTCTTCTAATATAAGCAAAGTTGCATTTCGTTGTTATTTTGACAGCCCAAATTGCTTGCTCAGCTGAAATGCGTTCGTTGCGTGTCACAAATGTCTAGAGGACTTTCTCAACGGAGCTGTAATATGCCGCCGCCACGTCAATGATACCGATTATGTATGGCGGCTTTAACCAACTTCACAAAGTTGCAGCCCTCTAAACACGTGCGTTGAAGAAACTGGCAACCTTCGATCCATTGCCATTTCGGAAATGATGGGTACCGAAGACAAAAATCTCTTCACATGGTTGGAGTCCTTTGTTCCTCGAACTGACATTATGTACCAAAAAAAACGGGATGATGGGCTCACTGATAACTGTATGATATTTATCTGCGGTCCTCGGCATCTGGTTTTAAGCGATGTTTTGCAGCATAACATTTATCATTATAGGGATTACCAAGAAGATACGCTTCCGTTGAACACAACGATGCCATTAACTGAAGAAATAACTAAGATGGGGCATCAATTGGGCATATTTTACCAGAACAGAGTGCGTATAGACATGCCATGTGAAGGCTGCTAAGGAAGCGGCGTTCTGCGCACCGCCATACGTCTTACACCCGTCCAACTGCTTTAACCAGGTCTATGTCGATGGTGAGGTGAAGGACGTAATCGAATTCAGCCAGTCTTTAGTAGCATCACGTTTCAACCACTTCGTCATCTTGAAGTTCAACAGCGAACTCATTGGACCATACGAGACTCTGCGCCAGACCCCGCAGTTGGAGTGCCGCTGCGTGACCATCAAGGGTGTCGTTCTATCCACCATCCAAATCGAGAACTACTACGCCAAGTAATGGGTAGCTCAGATGTAGTACATCTTGTTGTCAATGACAGAGTTTAATTGTCATAATTCATGTTGTTCGATTTGCTGATTTGTGTCTCCAGTGGCTGCATAGTACTTGGTTAGATTTTGGTAGTTGTCGGTGCTGTGTTCGCATCGTATTTTAGTGTTGTAATACATGCCTATAGTTTTGTGTTGGCCACAACACGTCGTGCCAGTAATGGGATTTGATGTCACGTCTCATAAGACAAATAGCGTATGTCCGGCACACTTCGGGAAGGTGCAAGGTTTTGCGTTGGTGATATCATAACAACCTAAAATTCAGACTATGCCCGAAATACTCAACAAAAGGTTTAATGCGGCAATGGTCATTGTTCCTCAGTAACTCCACCAATTAAATCAACCAACTACCGTGTGAGCACTTGGCCACCCTACACTGTTGGAGAAAAATTAAACCATAAAGCAGTTCATTTGCTCACTGCGTGTTCACATCACTTCACATCATAACTATTCATAAGGCTGAAGTGACTTATATTGGTAATTACTAAATCACAGTTACCCGTGCCCGCCCTACGCAGCGGCAGCCTACAGCTTGCTGGGATGGGTGCTGGGAAAACGGAGTGTGATTCACAATCAGGTATGAAGTGCCAGAAACATGATGAATCTTTGAGATATGTTGTCGGTATGATATGGCTAGGAACCACTTTCGGTAACCCTCAGCTCAATAAGGAGCCCAACTTATTGGCAGTAGAGATGACACTCTTATAATGCGTATTCCCACGTTAACATAATGAAGACATTGTAATGTAACATATATAGGCGAACATTCGCGTCAATTTATAGAGTTGTGTGGGAAACTAATGTGGGATTAAGGGGGTAGATGATCCAAAGAGTTTAACCGGTGTGAGATTCATAGCAGTGACATACGGTCGCCATGGTAGAGTAGTAATGTCACAATAACGACTAAAACAGTCGATCATCAATCGATATGTACGCTTATAACATCGTACACTAGGTCACCCAGCGTAGCATGAAGACCGAGCTCGGCATCCTAGGTTACAACACACATTATTAGTGATAGTTATTCCGATATATGTTTGCCGGCATGTGTTTGTTTGACAGTCTCAGTACGCATAAATAACGTCAAAGTAACAATGGGAACAGGTGGTATAGTTCCTTCCCGTTAAGTTCGAAGTCGCTCATATAGAGATAAGGAATCGCTGACAGGATTGAGTCACGCGCAGCTCAGAACCGCCAATATCGACCCTGCGACCAAATAACGGATTACTAAGGGCCATAGGATACACAGGCCAGTAGTTAACATGTTTGGGACGAAGCATCTGTACATTAAAGTTATAATGCAAGTTCACGAACCATAGTAGTAGTCCAAAACCGACGTATCGTACGACATACGTACACACAATATGATACGGGTACAGATAATAGTACCATATTTGTCAGTGCGCTGCATTCTAAAGCAAACCGCTATCAAGACCGGAGGAATAACTGTATCGAGAGGAAAGTGAACCAATACATCGCCATTCGCCATTGCTAGGCTCTAGGAAGCACTCGCGGCAAAAGTCGACGCTACATCATCAAGCTTAAAAGAACTAGGCTAATTGCGCAAAACTGCACAAGGAGTGTTTTCATTCCGTATTATATGAGTCACGTTTTGGTAACGATCAATCCCCGCAAGACGTTGTAGGCTCTGCGACATGCTGCTCGCAACCCATCATATCATTTTAAGCATCAGCACACGCCGATTATTGTGCTAACATCACGAGGCTCAGCATATGCCATTCCTGTCTAAAATGTACCTCCCCAATGACTCGCGTGCTGCGTATTGCATGTCACGTTAATGGCGTGGATCTGTATTAGACAGCGCAGATTGGTTGTTATAGTTCCTCCAACTTCTACCTGTTTTGTTTGCAGAGAGGTTTGTATATTGCTTTGAGGCGAATATTCACTTGAAGGCAACCTCACTGTTCTGCTAATCCGCCATAAAGACAGAGCTGTTTGCAAACCAGCCTGTAGATAGACAAAAATTTAACGCGTTTATAGAAGTCGGCTAATTTAAAGACTCATTTCAAAATGGTATTCAACTCGTTGACCGAGCTTCCCCGCAATTTCAGGGAGGGTATTGACTGGCTGGTAGCGCTGAAGGGATCTGATGCTGAAAAGAACTTGGCGGCTATTAGTGACGCAGTTTTGAATTTTCTCAGAGACAACTCAGTTTGTTATGACGACATTCCAGCCTTCCAGAAGCTTAAACTTATTACTAAAGAGTTCTTGGAACAAGAGGGGCTTAAAGACCGGCGGGCAGTAAAAATGATATTGGATAGATTCAATACGCCTACTCATAAAAAACGCGATTTCTTCTCAACGTTTTCTCATCCCATCGATGAGGACGATGATGATAATGGCATAAAGACCTGGGGTATCACTGCTGAAAATATTGTGGAGAGAATAGCCAAATCTGTGAAAGGTTGTGATAAGTTCTTGGCAGAAGTAAAAATTCCCGGCAAATATATGTCTGCTTACAGTTCAGGAGCAACATGGAGTAATTCATGTACCCAGAAACCGGCAGATTGCGCAGCTGTCTTCGTGGGAATCACGCCGATGCTATATGCAGGGTTGATGTCTTTGTGGGATGCGACTGACGCTGATGATTTTAGGTTGTTTCCATCCAAGGCGAAGAAGAACTTAGGAGATTTATTGAACGCTTTGCGTTATGCTAAGCCGGAATGCAGCTCTAGCTTAAGTCGTTCAGACGTCGTAAATGCGTTGAGCGGTATAGGTATAGAAGAGTTGGACACGCTCATGGAACTCGCCGACTTCTGGATTACGCAGGGATCGGAGAATGAGGAAGCTGTAGAAGATATGGAAACTGAGGTATCTGCAGACGTTGAAGAAATTATAGAACCCGTAAACGCCGCAGAATCTGTAAATGCCTTAAAAGCTGAGGAGACTGTAAATGACATAGAGGCTGAAGAAACAGTAGACGAAGTAGAGGCTGAAGAAACAGTAGACGAAGTAGAGGCTGAAGAAACAGTAGACGAAGTAGAGGCTGAAGAAACAGTAGACGAAGTAGAGGCTGAAGAAACTGTAGACGAAGTAGAGGCTGAAGAAACAGTAGACGAAGTAGAGGCTGAAGAAACTGTAGACGAAGTAAAGGTTGAGGAACCTGTAAAGGACGTGAAGGCCGCGTCAGTGAAGCCACGTGTACAATACGTTAAACCTGTAAAACCTCGCAAATTCTACATGGGCAGCAGGGGAGTATACGGAATACCAGGGGTTGACATCAACATGGGTTTGTTGCATGCCTGGAATACCAAAAAATATCATAATAAGCGTCCCCAAATCTCTACTGCTGCCGCCACAGGCAACTTCCAGTGTCCTGGTGCACCTACAGTGGCGAACTTGGACGCCGCTAGTCCCATTTAATGGGCGTTTTGTTTATTCATGTAGCCAAGGAGTTATTCTTTCATTAAGTTTGTTAATCATATGTTGATGTGTAATCCTCCATTGTCGTGTCTACAGCCCATTGTTGTAAAGATGCTAACCAATCTACCTAATAAGCAACTTCGTGTACAGCGTAGAAAAGATGTAAAGGCAGCTTATTAGTGTTCGCAATGTTGGAATGAGTGCCTACTCACAAGGGTGCACTGGTATCCCATGAGGCTCTTTGTAAAAGGATTAATGTCATATAGTGTCCCATAGTACTGTCAATTTAAATGCAATCACACCGATTTAAACACACTATGCGTGATACAATATATAACAGATAAATCCATGCACTACTGTCATGACACATGAAATGGGCGTATATACCTTTCCGTAGATTATTATAACCACCAGTTGCGCCTTAGCTGAATAGTTCATTAGAGAGTGTGTCTGCTAATGAGAATATCTCCAGTTTTATACAGGTGTTGTGTGAGAGTCTGGTTATTAACTCGGCGCAACTATCGCGAAAGTCTTCCTTCAGTTGCTCATTTATATCTTCAACAGGTATGACTGTATGAAGCTGCTTAAAGGCATTCGCAAATACAAATTGAACATCTGCGACGTCCATTAGCACTTTTGACACTATATCAACACTATTTTGTACAATTTGTATCATGTCATGCAGTGCTTTGTCATCGTAGCAGGAATCCGAGGGCTGTAAAACCCAGAAATTCATTTGACGCGCCATCTTACTACCGATTTCGTTTGAAATTGTTTCAAGCATTCTACGGCTCAATGATTTCAAATTGTCGGAACATTGCCCTGCTGCTTCATGGAGACCTTTGCGCTTAGCATCCAAATCTGCTGGGCACGCATTTGGCTCATACGCATGTGCTACAACCGCAGCTGACATAGCATTTATCGTGTTTTTAACGACATCGGTTATCCTGTGTGAGAAATACCTCAAAGCTTCAGCTATAAGGCATGCCTTGCGCATGGTAGAACTGTCTATGTCTGCCTCTTGGAAGTGCAGCATCGACACCTCTGCATCGATCATTGAATGATATACCTCGATGAGCTGTGTACAATCCTGTGATGCGCACTCTCCTGTGCACGGCAAGGCCTCCGCAAGTAGTAAATATAGGTTAAGCCTTTCGTCGATACTTGCACATGATTTCATCAACAAAAATGGCACTTCACCATCGGCAGTGGAGTAGCTGTGAGCATAAGGCGCATCCCAAATTTCTTCCGCCAGCGCAGATTGCACACACGTTACGTTATTCGATTTAAGCACCTCTAGGCATGATACACCGAGCGACTTGATGACTCGGTCCACTATTGCCCGGAATTCATACGTGATGTCACGATCTTCATCCGGTAATATAGATTTAATGGCCGTTATCCCAGGACTCAAAACCATTTTTGAATGTTTGTCGGAACGCCACTCGTTGTCTAAAGTTCTCAGAATCATAGAAGGAAAAAGGTACATGGCCTTTATGTCAACCTGGAGTCGTTCATACTGTGTTTTTAAAGCCTTACAACTCTCCACAAAGTTTATAAACTCGCTAACATCAAATTCCGCCTTGAAGTTGGACGTCAATACCACGTGATTCGCAAAATCATCGAACGAATTTTTTGACGCCGTGTCGACGATGTGTTTTATGGATGCAACGTAAGCAGCCAAAACATCGCTTATATCAGCGTCAATAGAGTCCGAACCTTTTGTTTTGTTTAAATTAGAATCTGTGCGAATCCCTGATTGGTAAATTGACCAGTAGTCAATGTCATTCATGCACATAGGCGGTAACACCACCGTTTTACTGACTAATGCAGAAATAGTTGATACTGTAGTCATGTTACCAACAGGATTAGTCGATGACATACGATCTTGTACCACGGATAGTACTTTTTCAGCCAATTTCACGGATTCGGTGGATTCCATCGAAAGGGTTTTGTCTTGTCGCATCCTCTCCACGCACAGCATGCGCCGCAAAACCATGCACCCCCAAACTTGCGATAAAAAGAAGTATGACAGAAGCCTAGATTTATGCCCCTCAAAAGATTTCGCAAGCTCGGTCCAGGTATCGTATTTTTCGTAACCGATGGCCGCTTTAGCACCCTTGCACGCCAGAGTTAAGGTTTCCATCGCATCCCTCAACATCGAGGCATTTGTCAGTGCGATTAACGGTTGATGCATTTGGTCGAGCATCGTTTTTAACGAATCAATCGAACTCTTCATGTCCGACGTATCCCTGAGGTCTATCAGGGCAACTAACGCAATATTAATAAATTTAGTCTCGGCGACACGCTGGATGTTGAGTATAGATTCGCTGACTACGCCGGCTACAGAATGCGCGAGCTTAAACTTTCCCAAGTTATCGCACAGATAATTCACTACGGATTGACTGAGGAAGTTTGCGACTGCAATGCCATTGGAGTCTGCGATACCCTGTATATATTCCGGCAGCGCTATGATAGCCCTGAACATTTGCAAATATTCCAGCATTGTCTGCAGTTCTTTCTTGCGTGATATACCTTTCTGAAGAATGGCATCCAACTCTTCTTTTTTGATTGGCGCGGTTGATAAGCTTTTCATGATAGTACCCTTGGTAGTTTCACCCTCCAGATCCATTCGTATTCGATTAATTTGTTTGGTGACATCTAGAAACCGATTGTGTAGCTCTTCTACGCTTGTGCACGCCTCGTGAACGTGTACGTAGCGCCTTTCTAGCATTTCCTGCAGTTCGCAATTAACAGCATCGAGTTGTGCCTCCAACGTTGTCATGATCTCCGGTATACGTTCGACTTCCTCTTTAAATACGTCATTCTTAGACAACACATATCCTTCACTATAATACTCCCTGGGCACATGCACTTCTGATGGCGCTGCTTGGCGATCAGCACCCTCAGCGCCGTCGCCACTAGGGGCATCTTCATTCATAGTTGCATAAAACACCGAAATTTGACGAATATATTCGGCAAAATCTGATTCTTCAACCTTAGGTATGAGTTTAGTCCTCGAAGCAGATATGAAGTCCTCCAGCGGGTCACTGCTGGTGACGTAGTTGCGTAGAAAGCCTGTAAAATACTTCCCCGAGAAGAAGGAATCGTCACGACAGTCCTCATACAGTGGATATCCCCACTCACCGAGCGCGATTGTTGCGATATTGGATGTGATGCCGCGTTGTAATAGATCGCCTTTGGCAACGCCTTCCTCTGTTGCCACGGTGCAAGAACCCCCCTGCTCAGCTGTTGTCCTTGATTCGTTCACTGAAGCGCCACTTTCTATTGAGTATCGTCCAACATATGAGGCGGCTGCTTCGCTAGTCGAATCTCTTTTGCATCCGTCAGGATCCGGCGATGTGCCCTTATGTACAATGATTTTTTTCAAGAACCCCGGGAATAGCCTGACCATTGTAATTCTTTCAGCGGGGATTCCGCTATCCGGCTAGAGCCGGAGGATTACTTAGCCTTCTATTCAGCCCCCTGATATGCGTGGATATAGAGCTGGCGGATACACATATCCCTTCAGTCGCGCCTACAAAGGGCGCCAGAAGCTAAATCTGGTAAAAGTATCCTATTATAATACGCCCATGTGAAATCATGACAATTAACTGAGGTAAACGCTGTGCACATCACGGTTTACAACCCTTCCGGAATCAGTTAGGTAGAGATGTGTGGTAGGATTAAGGCTGTACACGATCACGTTCAAAGTTGCTTTTCCGAAAAATGCTCGCCATCTATTGACTACTGCTGATACACGCGCATATTTTCTGTGTTAATGGAGACCATCACCGTGATAATGGGCACGTTTATCATTTTAGATGACAGTTGCGCTGCCGTGATGCACAGGCGGCAGCAATCTCTTTATTCACACATGGGCATCACATATAATGGGACCGCTTTAGAAAAAGCACCTTCTCGTTGCCAGCAAGAGTAGAATCTATTATGGGCGTCCACATCTGAAAATGCCACTGCGGCGAAAAATACTGCGACGCTACATCAAACACACGGCTCTGGTAGTGTGTTTAAGGGTAAAAAGTCTTGGTTATATGTAACCAATGCGAATGACCTAGCACTGTTGAATAACACAAATAAGCGCCTGTGAGTTGAGGTAACCAAGGGAGTACTGGATGTTGCACACAACAGGATTATAACGGCACACTAAGTCCGTTTTATTTGATACAATCTATATCTTAATTCCGCTGTCAGCTATTATCGTGCTTGCTAATGGCGCAGGTGCTCTGGGACAACTGGAGTGCAAAGCGTTGCCCGCTGGTAAACATAGCACGTTGTATCTCCGGGGGCAAATAATCTTTTCAAAATAACCGAAGACAGTTCATGGCTATAAACTGTCATACATAATTTTTATTGTTTAAGCTTCGTGTGTCACCTGATAAGGCAGCTGAATCCGTTTACCGCTTTGCCAAGCAAAAGCCTTCCACGGATAACAAAACGTACGATACACCAGCAAAACAGTGTTATAAAATGTATATGTGAGTATTGCACCCAGCAGTTAGGTAGACGTTGATTGGCAATAAAGTTCATGTTTAACGCCTTGACATGATGGATGCGGTTGTAGGCACTGATCTGTTTGCAACACTATGGCAGCACCTCCAGTATACGTTCCACCGGTCTCCCCATTCCATGAATGCCATACATTACGACAAAAAGACACTCGAAATGAAGTTTGGGGCCATACTGTCTGACTGCGTGGGTGAGGCTTCGAAGATCCTGGCATCCGACCTGATTAATGTTTGCAGCGACCGGAACATCAAGCAGTCCCTGAAATTGTGTTCTCGTAGCCTGAAGGATAAAGGGGTGTCTCCACTTGGAAAGATTAACGCCATGCAGTTCGTGGTGATCGTAGCACTTTCTAACGACCACAACTCGTACAAAGTCGCATGTTCACCCGTCCTAAACATTATAGCACGCCTCGGAGGCGCCAATAATGGTAAAGGTCGGCTTACCCTGTTCGGAGAATGTGTCAACAAGGCCCATCTTGTAAAATGCGCAAAATATGCCAACAGCGTCATAGAGACACTTTCAAAGGTTGAGGCTTTCGACCTGACTCTTCATCAGTCGCTGCCTTTTGGTGTTAGATGTTTACTTCACAAGTGCAACAGCTTAAGACTCAAGCAACTTGCAACTGGTTGTGCCTCCCTGAGCAACGCGATCAGTAACGTCAGGTTACCTGGAACGTCATCGTACTCGAGTTCTGTCAGGGATGCTGTTGAATCCGCTGCTTCAAAATCATACCGAACGCGTGCGAAGGAACTGGAGTACCGTGTATCTCATATAGAAGATGAGATGGAAGAACTTGGAGTGGCTGTGCCCGCAGATCCAACTACACAGCAAAAGCCAGCAACTATGTCACCTAGATCCGAGGCCAAACTAGTGGATTTGGTCAGCAATTTGGGTTTTCTACGTGGGGAGTGCAGTAGCCTTTTGAATGAAATGATAGACGCTGACTATGGCCGTATGCGTGCCGACGTCACCACCCTGATCGATCATATAAAGAGCTTGGAAATCCGCTGCTCTGCCGCTTCTACAGGTGATGGGGTGTATCATGATCTTGCCGCGCTGAATATGACATTCAGCGCATTGAAAGGTGACCAAAGTTCCCTTGGGGGTGGTTTTCATACAGGCAGGGAAGCTTACGAAACATCTGATGCAACAAGGGACGACTGTATTTCATCATACTCTTTCAAGACAGCCTTAAATGATGTTGCCTCACGGGAACATTGGGCGGCCGAAATATTGGCAAATGAGAACGCATCAGCCAAAGAATTACCCCAGGAAGTGCACAATCAAAAAGATAACAAAACGGTATTGAGCAATGAGTTCGCATCATTGGAGTCTGATAATGCCGAAAAAAATAAACATAGTACATCTGTGAACAGTGATGCAATTTTAAACGCCCCCTTAAATGTTACGTCCGATGACATTGTAACCGACTGCCCAAACAACAAGTTAGCCGTCGGTGAGAAGGTCCAAAAGTCACAAGAATCGCCAGATGAGGAATCTCATACCAATGAAAGGGCTACTGAACCGCCTGCAACAGGTGCAACATTGGTGTATGCCCAAGCAAATATGGCTGTGGATAGTGGTTCGGAGAAAGCTTCTATTCAATCTGATGCGGTGGAAAACGAAGGTAAACAAGTCCCCAAAACGAACAACACGAACGAGGATATGTCTTCATCAACAAACGAGACTAACGTAGTTCGAGATGGTAGCAACATTGAAAGTCATGAGGGCCAAATAGATCAAGATACGCTTGGCACTTGCATTAGTGAATCGTCGGGTGTGCATGATCACCGTCCTGCAGACACCGACGGTGCCGAGTTTTCTTCAACGCAGTCCGATAATACCAACGTTCAGTGCGCCAATGAAGATGCGCGTCTTGATCACGCGCCGCTGAATCAAGTTTCCAATATTGACTCCGTCAATGAGGAACTCGAAATTGATGATGATATCAATCAGTACGATCTGTATGACAATGCTAATTCAAATTTGGAGGGGATACGCAACAGCATTGTGTTCCGTGACTCAGGAATTTACAACGACAGTAATCTGGAAGTGTCATTAATACAACGGCTTGACGAAGAAGAAGAAATTGGGATAGTGGCAGATTGCCGCCTCACTCTGGAGAACCGAGGTGTTGAGACGATGCATGATTTGAGATTCGATTTTTCGAACTTCGAACACTTCTCCATCCACCTGGTATTATCGCCTATGGATGAAATGCCCAAGGAAATTGCGCCGATGAGTTCCATGGATATTCACTTCAAGCTGTACCCATTAGCCCCGTTCATTGGTCTTCCGAAGGTAACCCTGACGACTTTTATTGGACCCGGGGGTGTTGAGAAGAATTATACGCTTTTCCTCCCGTTGCCCGTAACCAGTTTTCTACGTTGCGAACCTCTCGAAGATTTGAATGTGCTTGAGACGTTGAGGCAGCAGTCGAAGACTTATTTTTTGGCACGCAACACGGTGCCCTTCGACAGGGCAACCCAGCTGGTTACATTGAACAACCATCTGTCAAGTTTCGAACTTGAAGATCGGCCTGGCAGCATGTTTATGTTGGCGTCCTTCCACCAGTGTGGATGCCCAGATGAGAAGAGCACGGGTGGCAGCAGGTTCAAGGTACTCATTATGATTGAAGCAGCGGACGAGCCTACTTCCTTCAATATGCACGTCTTCTCCGATTCCGATAGGCTCGCTGGCGCCGTGGCGCAGCTATATCGGTACCTCTTTCATGGTCAAGGTGCGGCATATGGCGGGACTGCCGGCTAATGGGACACATAACGTAGTATGTGGCGTAGAACAATTTTTAATCGCAATGTGTGATGCGTTTAATGATGTTGACATAAAATTCGTTCCTTTGGCCGATATTCGGCCCGGTACGCGGCGTGCCGCTGTTAAAGGCGTTGTCGTTGAGCTTTTGGACGATCCTCCCCAAAGTGCGACGCATATACGTGATCACCGGTATCACTATCGCTTTGCTGATACTACTGCTTCGGTAGAACTTGCAGTGCCTCACGGAATCCTTCAGGATCTGGTGAGCAAGAACTTCAACACACTTAGTGTCTCTGCTGGGCACAACGCAGAGCTTATCGACCAAGTCGTTTTCCCATCAGTCAGTTGTGCTTACTGTTGATAATATTTGGCAGAATGACGGTGGAAGCAGGGCACTTAGGGGAGCTGGTCAGGGGTTCACCGTCAAGGAGTCAGAGGGTGTGACAATGAACTTTGTCCGTGGCGAACTTCGAAATATCGGGTCGGAATTCGCAGAAGACTCAGACTGGAGCGGATGGAGTGAGGACAAAAACGAAGAATCTCTGAAGTGGTTGCTGCAACCTGGTGATGTACTCGGCATTCACGTATCCACCGCGTGGTCACACGGACACATGGTTATAGTGCCTATTGCGGGCAAAAAGCAAGCTATCTTGAAGCTTGGCAGGCTCGATACCAACTTTACGTTGGAACCCGACCTCAGCAAGCAATATACATCTTCTAGAGAGTGACAAGGTACACTAAAGCTGACTAAATCTAAGGTAGATCCAATGCAGTACGGTTTCATGGATATAGAAAAGGTCTCATCGGCATCTACAACGTGCCGCAATGCTCGATTGTAATGTCAACTTTGGGGCAATCGTTTGGCCCAGTTTCCAATTCCTCCAGTAGGTCGAGCGCTTCCTCTCCTTCCACCACTTTACCGAACACTACATGCTTGCCATTCAAGTGCGGTGTGGCGCGGAATGTAATGAAGAACTGTGAGTTGTTTGTGTTTGGTCCGCAGTTTGCCATGCTCAGCAGGCCGCGTTCTGTGTGATGGTCCACAAAAGCCTCGTCGTCAAACTGTTCGCCATAGATGCTCATCCCTCCTGTGCCGTCACCTTTCGTCACATCTCCACCCTGTATCATAAAACCTTTGATTAGGCGGTGGAACTTGTTGCCCTTGTAGTTAATCTCCGAGTTCTCATCGCACAGCTGCTTGAAGTTCTTAGCGGTTCGAGGCACGGTGTCCTCAAACAGCGCAATAACGAGTCGCCGGCGCTCATCGCCGAACGCAAGGTCCAAATACACCTTGGGCATCGTGTCCAGGTTTCGTATCCCAGATTTTTCGGTATACAACGTAATGTTTTTAAATATGCTCTGGTATTGCTTTTTCGATCGCTCATTCTGCTCCTGATGTTTGACCTTTGCTATCTTGTAAAGATTCACCGCGTCGGCATTTTTGCTGTCTCGCTTGAGAATCTGAGTAAGGTCGATAAGTGCTTCGCCGAACGATCCCATTTTTGTTCGTGCCAACGCGCGGCGATACAACCCCTTGACGTTTTCCGGCTCAATAGCCAGTGCTGCCGTGGCGTTGTATTCCGCTCGGTTGTATTCTTCGGTCTTCAGGAAACAATTGGCCAGATTCAGGTGGCACTGCAGCTTGGTCACATCGGAAACCTTAACCGCCTCCTCGGACCACTCATCCCTTTCCGAAAGATAGCGCAACGCATCATCGTACATGTCAATGGCTGCCCTGTATTTCCCCTTCAAAAAGTGGCTGTTCCCCAAAGCCTTACAGTTGGCAGCCTCCTGGATCCTTTCGTCAGTGGTCATGTCATTACAATCTTTGGGCTTGGGGCGCGAGTTGATGAGCTCAATTTCAAACTACAGGCTATGGAACATATTTTAGGTATGACTCACGTGTAGGACTGCTTTTGGTGGTATTGTTGATCCAGCACCGGCATCTCCGTAACCATATTCAGGCTGTATTACGAAAAGAGACTTTTCACCAATTTTCATTGATGCTACACCCACATCCCATCCTTTGATAACGCTTCCCTCTCCCAACACAAACTTGAATGTAGAACTGCGCCGATCTGTATTATTCCATCATGACGGAATTCGAATTAAATACTTACGGGAAGAATCGAATTCAATCCCAGATTCCAGCTTGCCAGTGTAATGCACCTCGACTTCGTGGCCGTTTTCTGGCCTGTTGAAATGTTAAACGTATATTGGAAACGGTCAAACCCACAAGTCATCGGACTGTGCTTCTTGTAGAATTGTTTTGACAACACCGGCGTCGCCGGTCAAGTCTATTGAGTTAGACATTTTGAAATCCGGTTGAATGCTCCTGCAGATTTATAATGCGATTTGTTGTCTCGCTTTGGTTGTTCCGAATTCTCCCGAGCTTAGCGCGACCTGCCGATAGCAGACTCACTGCTGTGAAAGGAAGGCTACGTGGAATACGTAGAATCCTACGAATGATGTTCAATTTTGTGTACTCAATACGTCACCTCCAATTTGAGTTGATGTCGGACAACGTATATTACGGGTTAACACAATCGTGAAGAATGACGCGGGTCGACGTCGTCTGTCTGCAGGTGTGGCTAATTTATATTGTCCGGAGAACATTATATTTACAGAGACGCCAATTACCGTATACTCTAATTAACTTCATTGATGTAGACTTATAGGAAGTGTGTTGCAACAGTTGTATGTGTAGATGTGTAGGTGTGTCTGCCATGGCCTGGTAGTAAAGTTTTGTTGATCGTACCAACATGAGAGCTCAGCAGCGGCTTCTGTTGTTATACTTCGGCGCAGTACTGACCGCATTTTATTCGGTGTATTACTACATCGTTCGTGGAGGCCGCGTCTCTCTTACGCGCTACAACGTCGATGATTTTGTAGGAAAGTCTCCCGCGCCGTTCGTGCGACGATGTCAGATATTCTACGAAGACAGCGGTCAGGCCGCAATGAGGAAAATGGCAGATGCGCTTTATCGACGTTTGGATGCAGCTGGCGTATCTTCCGAAATGCTAGACCTCGCCCGTTACGAGCACTTCGGCAAAGTCGCGGGGGATGCAGCAATAGTTGAATCTTTCAATGGTACGCAGTCCAGTCTGTTGTGTAAAACTAATTCGTTGCAGATATGCTGGACATTTCAGGGCCCTTTACAGTTGTTTTGAAGTACGTCGCCGAACCCCCCTTTAAAGGGGACTTCGAAATGGTTGTGCATGGAGGTAAAACCTTGGTGTTCACGCTCACAAGCTCCGCATTTGGATCGTTGTACACGGGGAGAAGGATCTACGATCTTACCCACAGCATCGTTTTTAGTTATGAAGGGATGCCGTCGACAAACATGACACCATTGCTGGATTTGAATCTCGTCCTAACTAGCGACGACTGCAAGATAGGCTGGAATGTAAAGGAGGATGTCATCAACCCGTATTTTCATCCCATAGCCAACGTCATGTCGTTGTTCTACGACATCAGCATCCACAGCCGTGTTGTTTCCGGCGCTAACCTTACAGGCGTCATGAAGCTCAAAGGCGAGCACATCGTTGACCTGCAGGAGCAAGATGTGGAATTCTTCCACTTCATCGAACGCATTACGACCGTGGAAGTGCCAACGAGAGATTCTTCAATTTATCGCCATTCTATCGCATTCGTCTGTCACGCACCTCACAAAATGCTCCGCTTCTACGATCGCGCCCTTAAACGAGAAACTGAATCTGTCATGTTAAAGGGCCTGGGTGTAATTTCGCTGCTCGATCCCGCAGGTGATCGTTCCGCGGGGTATGAGCTGACGGGCGATGATATCCGGTCCCTAACGGCGTCGTGGGTCACGTATATAAGGAAGCTACACAATTTACCACCAAGTTTAACGGAAATGGTCGCCGATACTATGCAAGGTGATGAAGCTATCACGGTTGTGGAAGACGGTCACTACGTGGTTGAATCGCCGCGCCTCACCTTCAGCGTCAGGACGCACGCCCCAGGACTTGTAGCCTTTTATGGCTTCGAAGTGCCAAAAATCGCAACCTCACTCTACAACCTCTATGTGAAGGCGGCTGTTGACACGCTTCAAAAAGTTGTGAAGCCGTTGTCAGCAATTAGCTTCATGACAAGAGTTTCCCCTGCAGCGGCAAACAGCGTTAAGGTACGTGCTACCTGTCGAATTGTGTAAATAGTATTTAGGAATCACATGCGGCACTAAGCTGCCTCCTCAGCGGCTCCTGCGATGGGAAGGCAATAAAGGATATTGAGGCTTTGGCCTTGGCCAGGACAGCGTTCAAGCAATCACTTGAGGCCATGGGTGACGACGAAACGTACGCAAAGGACTTCGTGTCTACGGAGCACGGCTTCGCATCGGTGATGTGCGACGCATTCCCGTTCATTTTCCCACTGCTGGCGAACTCTGTAAAATACCTGCTGAAGACATAGACTGCCACCAGCCGCCTGGCAACACCGATCGCAACTAACGCAATTAATTTTTCAACTAACTATGACATTGACACATTTAACACAAATCGGTTGTTCTGTTTTAGAAGCACTTCCTGTGGACAATGTTAGGACCGGACTCGTCGAACTCCTCCTTGGTGATCCACATCTGCTGGAAGGTGGAAAGGGAAGAAAGGATGGATCCACCGATCCACACGGAGTATTTTCTCTCCGGTGGCGCAACGACCTTGATTTTCATGGTGCTGGGAACGAGGGCGTTCAACTCCTTGGTCATACGCTGGCCAATACCCTCGTACATGGTAGTACCTCCGGAAAGGACCACGTTGGCGTAAAGGTCCTTGCGGATGTCGACGTCACAGCGGGCAATGGAGTTGAAGGTTGTGGTGTGAATACCGGCAGCCTCCTGGCCGATGAAGGACGGCTGGAAGAGGACCTCAGGGCACCTGAAACGCTCGTTGCCGACAGTGATGATGTTGCCGTCAGGAAGCTCGTACGACTTCTCGATCTCGCTGGAGGAAGCGGCAGAGTTCATTTCCTCCTCGAAGTCAAGAGCAATGTAGCAAAGCTTCTCCTTGATGTCACGCACAATTTCCTTCTCGGCGGTGGTGGTGAAGGCAAATCCACGCTCAGCCAAGATCTTCTGCATGAACTCCGTAAGGTCACGTCCAGCCAAGTCGAGACGCATGATGGCGTGGGGGAGAGCGTAACCCTCGTAGATGGGGACGGTGTGAGTGACACCGTCACCGGAGTCAAGCACAATACCAGTGGTACGACCGGAAGAGTACAGGGAAAGGACGGCCTGGATGGCGACGTACATGGCGGGAACGTTGTGGGTCTCGAACATGATAGTGGTCATCTTTTCACGGTTGGCCTTGGGGTTCATGGGGGCCTCGGTCAAAAGAACAGGGTGCTCTTCAGGTGCAATGCGGAGCTCGTTGTAGAAGGTGTGATGCCAGATCTTCTCCATGTCTTCCCAGTTGGTCACAATACCGTGCTCAATGGGGTACTTGAGGGTGAGGATACCACGCTTGGCCTGAGCTTCATCTCCGACGTAGGTGTCCTTCTCGTCCATACCGACCATGAGCGCCGGGTTCTTAGGGCGACCCACGATGCTCGGGAAAACACAGCGAGGAGCATCATCACCAGCGACACCAGCCTTCACGTTACCGGAACCATTGTCGATAACCAACGCAGTAGGCTCTTCGTCAGACATCTTGCAAAAATTTTAGTCCTGCGAATTATGAACTGAATCAAATGGCATGCAATAGAACTCCACAAATATATAACACCTCAATAGCGTGCACGACGATTCAAACACGTCGCTAGGGCACGCATAGGGATCACGTGGAGCAGGTCATCACATACGTGCGAGCTTGCGCTGTCTCTAATCACCGGCATATACTGCACCCCGCCTATGCCGCCAGTGCAAGAGCGCGAAAGAACAATTGGCAATTATAACCAGCCGCAAACAACCTCAAAAGTGCAATCAGTAAATAGAGACCACACGTACACATGGCCGATTTCAGTGCATGGGAGATGATGGACATTCTCACTTACCTGTAACCGTATATGCAAAAACAGAACCACTAATTGGTGATTCTAATATTCAATGTAAGGAGAGACCGTATGAAGTACCACAGAAATAGTACATGTGGTAGCCTGGTTACACCTGAGCCGTGGGGCTGTGGAATGTTTGCATCAGCAAACACAGCGACAGGGGGCCAAGTTACCACCGGAATTGCCTATTACACTGAAAATTATTATCTATATTGTCATTCGATACACGTAAGGTGTTCCGTACTGGTTTCGCCGTATCGAGGGCGTCGTATCTAATCCTACACGATCGCGCGGCCATCCAGACGCATCACGATACGCTGAAACGATATAGACGTTTGGTTACTCGCGTTTGTGGTTTACAATGCGGAATCTTTCATCTGTTTTGTATTGATATGTGATCTCAACCTCTATATACAGATTCTTTGTGGAGCATGGTTGCTTCACCGGATCATGTATACCGAAAGAAATGTGTCATCGCTTTATGTGCACCTCTTCTATTACCAGTTGATGGCAGAGGCCTGTTTATCGTTGTGTGATCTACGCACTATGCAATCTCACGTACCACCTTTCGCCGCGACGGCGGCGCTTGGCGCAATTACGGTCGCCGAACGACGATAGTGTTGTCAAAGTTCCCGTGTACGGATTGTCCAAAATGTCATCGAGTATAATGCATTTTTGATGTTAGGCATCTCCTGTTTCCGCGAAATGTGGAGCAATGTGATTTGGCGTCAACAGCTGTGTTCCGGTTACTTGGAAACTGGGTTTCTATTGCTTCGAGTTCATAGCGCTTGATTTGTTAGCATCTCATTGGTTACTGGGGAAAAGTGCTGCGTATCCAAACTATGCGCGCTATTATTGGTGGCGTGTTGCAGCACATAGTCAAGTTGACGGTTTCAGCGAAAGTTGATCAGGTATATTACATGAACCTTCCCTTTGTCAACATGGTCCAGCAATGCGCTTTTTGGAGGTGCATCGGTTTCCCCCACCTCCGCCTCTTTGGTTTTACTTTACGTTGGTGAGCGCAGAGTTGACCCAATGGAATGCAAGGCATCAGCTGTCGCGTGAAATTATACACTTTCTATCACAATACCTTTCGTATTTGCTTGTTTTCGTGAAATTAATCGTCGATAATATCACTGTTCATGTCGAATGGCATGGTGGCACAGTCAGCGTAATAGGAAACGGGCATTCAGGCCGAGCTTACGCATATAGCTCAAAAAAAAATTTATAGTTCATTTTGAGCATTTAGTTAGCAACCGCATCCATACACATGTGGTATATGTCGGAAAGCGAATCATATGGGCAGTGCCACGCTTAACTTATAATTTCACAACTAGTGGAAAGCGGATACATCACTTCAGTTGGGGGCGGTGCATTCAGCAGTGCCTTTGGCGCAATTGCTTTATCATAGATGCTTTGCCATTATTCAACACAGATAGTCGCAAAATAAGAAACATGTGTGTTAATTCTCTGTTATAGAATACGACAGACCACTTCTTCATTTCCTGAGATATTGCACCTGACGAACAGAACTCGGAGATTAGTACATCGTGTCCATGGTGAATTTCGGCCTTCCAGTTTATGTGTTTTGACGGATGGACGTTGGCGTAGTCGATGCAAATTTAACACCGAGGAATCCAACGACGTGACATTCGTGACAACTGCTGAGAAATCACATACGCGTTGCCGCCCTTCACACATCTCATTGTTTCTATAATAAATATCAAATATCTGTTGCCTTATCACATCTGCGCCGTCTGAAATCGCATAATCGTTTGTGCTGGGTACCAGAGCTTTGTTCGGTTTGTGCTATCTACGGCACTCATAAGGCCATTGAACACAGCCTTGCCGTGTTGCTGAAGTTTGTTAAATGGTACAAAATGTTATCAGCTATGAATTCGTGGCTGTGAAGTACTGATAAGACTCCGGTATATGAAACAAAGGTTAATTTCAGTTATGCCGAGCGCTAAATTAGACACATGTGTCCTGGTAGTAGGCGCGGGGCCTGTAGGAGTAACTCTGCAACTTCTTCTTTCTCGTTTGGGGGTACCATGCGTATTGGCGGAGCGCAATGTGCTCCCTCGCCGCCATCCGCGAGCGCACTATGTCAGCAATCGTTCGATGGAAGGTTAGTTAGCCGACAATTTGCCAAAATGCGTTTCGACGTCCACCTAAGTTGCCTCATTAAGTCTACTTTGTTCCATAAATTATGCAGTTTGGAGGCAGCTAGGACATATCGACAAAGCGATAGAGTCTGTGAGCGAGCCTCTGGAATGTTGGCGCTACTTTAAGTATGGCCGTCACATCACGGATCCACATCTCAATCTGTACGGAACTGTCGATCATTTCAGAGGTGAGAGTTAGTAATTATACGCCTTATTACGTTGCAGATGCTTACACGTATAAGGATACATACTTTGAAGAGCTAAGCCCAAGTAGGATAACCAACATGCCGCAGCATAAGCTGCTTTTTCTTCTGAAGACGATAGCACTTCGACGATCACACGCTTTTCCGGCAACTTCAGATGACGCATATTTATCCTGGGTCAAAACTCAGTACGAGTATGTGATGAAAACGAGCAAATTCGATGACGCAAAGTTGCGAAAGCTATCACAAGTGCGGGGCCCTACCATACTTCCCGTCGACATTCATAGTATGGCATGTGATCAGGAACTTACGGATACTGGCATTCCATTCATTGATGGGGGGCTTAGGTTTGACAGGTTTGTGGATGATGACATGTCGTCGGGTGTGGTCTCCGAGCTGACCTCCACAAAGGACGACAAAAAGATACACATCAGAAGCGCATTTGTGGTCGGCGCAGATGGCATTCACAGCAAAGTGAGGCGTTATATAGACGGCAAACGTTGCGATGCAACTTCGAGCAGAAGTGATAGCAACCTTCTAAGGGATGTTATGAGCATCTACTTCAGTTCAGCTCACCTCGGAAGCCTCGTAGAATCGAACCCAGCCATGATTTACTTCATATTTTCCAGGGTATGTTGAGAGTCGATGGGAAATCCAGCCCTTTTAAATCGATAACATTTTCGCAGTCTGTAAGCGTACTCGTTTGTCAGGGTGGAAGACCAGCGGAGTTCGTGGTGCAGCTACCCTTTTTCTCCGAAATGGAGGATCCGGTTGTGTACGACGAAGCCACTTGCATATCGCATATAAATGAAGCTGTAGGAGTGCCTCTAACAGATATACGCATCATTGTAAGTTAACGAATCCGCTACCTTACACCGAACAGAACATCAAAAAGTGGACCGTATCTACTGAGATAGCGAAATCTTTTGTCGACACAGACAGCTACAGGGTGATGGTAGCTGGCGATGCTGCTCATATTGTTGCACCGGCGGGTGGGCAGGGAATGAATATGGGAATAGCGGATACATACAACTTGGCGTGGAGACTTGGGCGACTCTTCTACCGCAGAATTCTAAAAGGTTGGAATACTATGAATCATAACATCAGTTTGTAGCGCGCACATCGGATACTCCTCCGTCTACGTCTGATATTGTAGGGCAAAAGCTATCGGAGAGTGAGAAAAGGTCAATACTTGAGTATGACAGTGAAAGGCGTGCCGTTGCAGAGGTTAGCGTCATGTGTAATTCATGTCAATGGACGCAGTACACGAGAGACGTGTGTCTGGCAGAGATTGCAAATGGCTCCAAGTTTGCCAGTTACCTTCACTATGACCATGCTACCATGCATTCGCTCATGGGTTTATTGCCACCCATTGGACCTCTGGCATCGAAAGTTGTCTGCAATGCTTTCGATTTTGTGAAAACTGCCGTAAGTACAAAATTGAAATGGCTCTGAACTGTGTGCAGATGAAGCACGCATATTCTACACCAAAAGTTATGCATTCCATTAGGAATGGACCAGGCGCTGCACTAGCTGAAGGTGATACTCTCGGCCTTGCGTTCCCAGGTTCAGATATGGCGTATGCATACACAGGTAAGCTATCATTAACACCGTGTAATTTGCATCAGGCACGGGTGGCCTTTCGGTGTCTACGTCTCATCGTGAATATAAACCAACCTCTGTGAAAGGACGGAGGATTCCCCATTGTTATGTCTACTCTACACTTCAAGACTCGGGTTAGAAGTATACTAGTATTAAACATAATCCGCAGTGTTCAAGTTCTCAACAGTAGATCTACCATCTTTTGTACAGCCATCTATTTACTTCTGCTGGATGGTTTTTTCCCCCCAAATGTAGGTGGAATTACTACCATTCATTCATCTTGTCCAGGGGTGTCAAATTACATGAACTACTGTCTGAATTAGACCCACAAAATGAGAGCCTGTCATATATCTGTGTGTGGAAAGTTGGTCACACCGTTGCCCCTGAAAGCGCCGTCATCGAAATCAACGATCAGCCTTTTGTGATGACAAGTTCGGAAATCAATAGAATTGGGGTGGACATTGAAATGACGGAGCCGAGTCGAAATTGTGATAGACACGACACACTGGATGATTCAATGCACTTCGTGTTCCCAACCTTGAATAATACTGCCTACATGCAACAGCTGATCGGTAATATGGCCCAGAGAATGAAACCAACGAGGAAGGTACTTACAAAACATATATTCAGTTCGACACCGACTTTGGAGGCGTTCACAAGGTCCCTTCTAACGAGGCAGTTTGACCTCAGCGATTCCGTACTGCTGCTAAGGCCTGACGCGCATATACATGACTTCTGGCCAACAACGCAAGATATAGATATCAAAATAAAATCTTATTTGAACCAGTTTAATTCTAGCTAATACACAATTGCAACTCTTCAGACTTTCTTTATTCCCTCTGGGATTCGCCTGCTTGCTCCTGCTCAACCGGAGCTTCATTTACCTCCTCCCTCGGCGTCACCTGAGACTCCTCAGTAGGCAGTCTAACGGCTTGGCACGAGTGGCTGGAATCCACAGAGTACATGTGGGGAATCTTGGGATTTGTTACGCCTTGCATCACGTCCTTGATTACCGGGGCGATGTGGCCAGTCGTGTTAGGGTTGAAGAAAGAATTGGGGTGCTGAATTCCGTAACCGTGGTGGAATATGGGAGTACCAGCCTGATTCATACCGGAGAGGGTCTCTACGAATGGCGAAACAGCGTTGTTCTGAATGGGAACGAACTGATGGATTTCGATAGCATGCAGCTTGAAGGTCTTGGGTTTCATGGCAGACTTCCTCACGTTCCTTCCATTTCTGTCTACAACCACGGTGTCGTTGATCAAAATTTGCTCTTGCGCAATATCTGAAACAACCTCCTGCGTAGGATTCACGCTCATTGCAGACATCTGTCTTGAAAGTTGCTCCACCGGCACACTTTGGTTGGAGATAATGCTCCTCTGAGAGACCGGGTTCATGGTAAACAAGTTGCGTAGACCCATAGTTCCTTGGCTGGCCAGGGTTGTGAAGTTATTGGCGGCACCACCGCAGCACATACCAAAGCATCCTACTGCAGCATTGTTCACCGGAATGGAGGGCGGGTTCTGGAAGGAGTTCACCGGTACAACAGATTCGAACTGGTTGGATACGGTTCTCGGGTAACACATGTTGAAGCAGAAAGGAGTTTGCCTATAGTAAAGTATATTCACTAAAAACCGTAGACCTACGTGTTGTCCACAAAGCTCGCACGGCGAACGGAAGGAATGCTGCTTGCATTAGATCCTCCGACCTGAATTGACGGTTGCTGCGAGAGAGCGTTCAACGGCGAGACCACCACATGGTTGACCAGATCATGGTTGGAGCAAATGCTAGATTGTGGAATCATTCCGTGTTGCGAGTGGATGCTTGCCTGTTGGAACGATTCGGGAACGGACCTATTGGCGCACTGCTGAAAAGCGTTCTGCAAGTTCGTGTTCTCCTGTGCGACAACCGTATGCTGGGACTCCGAGCTCTGCTGTGACACAATAGTTTCGGCTTGTTTTCCCGTCAAACTGTTCACGCTCGTAATTGAATTTTCCCTGGTAGTATTCGCCTTCTCATCGACACACTCTTCTTCACCTTGTACAGTATTGAGCTTGCAATACCTGTTAATGTTGCAGACACTGCTGGCACAGTTTTCAAAAGTGGGAAGCTGTGCAACGTTCATACAGCACGAATTGAAGAAACCGGATGGCTGTTGCTTCTTGATCTTCTGCACTTGCTCGTTGTCACCACCTTGCTGGCTTCCAAGCTCATCAGACACCTTTGCCGCCTGCTCATTTTGCGTTTCATCACCAAACACAGAATTCGAATCCTGCCAGTTGAAAAGCGTCCTCAGCTTAGCAAACGTGCCCTGATGCTTGATTGGACGGGTTTGTTCCTCCGTTTGCTTCCAAATGTAATGCGTGACATTTATTGGCTCATCGGCATTAACATTTTGCTGTTGCTGATTCGTGAAGACGTCCGTTTGGATTTGGTACAACGGCTGTTGCTGCGGCACGGCTTGTCCATGGCATACAACCTTGTTCATGCCAGTCGGCGAAGCGAACACATATTGCTGTTGAGGGATAATACCCGCCGAACCCGAGAGGAGCTGAGTTCCCTGGTAAAACGGGCTGTAAACCGGGATCGTAATAGGAACAGTTCCATCTCCTGGGACGCAGCAGGATTTCATCAGTGGGACGGATACACCGCCATTACAGGGTCTCGACGTACCCTGTTGCTCCGAGAGCTGCGCAACCTGAGAAGAATGAGTCGACATCCGCGTAACACAGTTCAATCATAAAATAATTAATTGGTCATTAATGCCTATGCTCAGTAATAAGCGGATTTGTCGTTTTATTGCGTACACTGGAACACGACAGAATGCATAACGCAAAACGCCGATGATGGACGTCGACTCTACCGGGCCTATCACAGTTCAAAACAGTGATTTTTCCAGCGGAAACGCGTAAATTATGGTTAACAAAGCGGCATCCGTTTCGGGCTTCTACGCAGCAGTCTGACGTGCGGACGTGCGCACCACCGATATGCACCTGATGCATTGATAAAATTTCGACAAAGATTCTATGTTTCACGTCCAGATATTTATCATAGCGATTGATACAATTAAAATTTTACTATTATTGGTTGTTTTGATCCTCAATTTGTCTGCGCAAGTCCATTTTCGATCATTTTGGCGCGTCAGTTTTTCCCAGTAACATAGTCGTGTCGTTGATTTTTCTAAGAAGCGTCGCCGTGCTCGACAGATATGTTAAAGATAAGGATTGATTTAACAAATTCTACCGTCGCGACGCGGTGTTTAATGCCTTTTGTTATATTACCCTTTAAAGGTTTTAATTCGACGCTTAACGCAGCCAGTGGTGTCAACACGATATGTTTTGCACTAATATAAGGGGTTTTAAACATCAAAAATACTACACACACTATTGCTGCTGGTCCACGCTTTGACATGTTTATTTGTGATCTCAGTGCTTAGGCTTCATGCGTCCTTTTAGCAGCTTAGTGTCATTAATTGGGTGGCACTGGTTTACATATATCAGATTAGCGGGTATCGTTATGCACTGCATACAGTTTGGAAGAACCGTCTTTAATTGCTTGACTTCTCATACGCAATTCGTTTCAATTGCGAATTGAGTTATCTGCCGCCGAAAGCTATATTTGTGACGGTTGCGGTTGTTGTCAATAACTAGATTGCAATACATCTTTCATCGGCCGTTCAGTGGGCTGGTCCCTGCCGTCGTAGCATATACGTGGGCGGCCTACATTACATCCACGGCATCTTAAACTGTTCTCAACCTGTGACCAATATTTTGATCTTACGGTTAAGCAGTTGAACTAGATATGACTGTTTGCGTCATCTACACTAGGGCTCGTGATTTTCTACATTCATATTCACGCACTATTGTAGTTAATGATGACAGCGACTTCAACAGCTGAATGAAGTGGTTGTTTTAGATAAAGCGTAACAGGCCAAACCGCCAGCAAGTTGAGTTGGTTCTACAAAGTTGTAGCCCCTTTTTGCATTTTTGCCGAAGACAGCACGCCACATACGCAATGCACGTTACCTGTGCGTCTAACGTATGCAATTCCGCCATTACTGTATTTAACTGCTAGTATGTACTTTATATAGCGAGTAGACCTGTGTAAACTTCGTGACTATATTGACAACTCCCATTTGCCGTAGGTCATTGATGACATCACCCCCACCCCAGCAGGCAAATAATTTGTTCATCAAATGATCCATCATCAATGACTGCATCTTGCGAAATACAGCTAATATCTAAGCTTATGATTAAGCGATACATCTCATCTGCAATGCTTGTGAGGGTCATTAACCACTACGCTCTGAGAGCAATCAACTACTATATCGGAGTTATCCCATGGGCATTGTAAACTTCCGCAAGGGAGACCTCTAAGCATACTCTCAGGGATTTATATTGTTTTTGCGTGAAGACTATCATCATCATAGAAAGAAGAATGACAAATCAATATCACCTGGCGCAGACCGAGATTAGAGAAGAGGAGGTATGAATAGATAGTGGAGATGAAAAGGTGACGGAAAAAGTAAATCACACACTTCAAAGTAGTATCAAGCATGATGAGGGACGTGAAGCATGGATATTACTGCGGTGGTGAATCGGTATCGTACCCATACAGGATAGGTGCCATGAATGACACGAAATATGTTGGATAACATTGCAGTATTCACCTGCAATAAATGCCGCTGGAGTGTAGTTTATGTGCTACTAAGGCGTTCAGAAGGCGAAACTAGCAAAAAGCAACCACGTAGTGCGCTAAACAACTTGAAACACCTACTGAAGGCCGTCAAAGGCAATCAGCTGACGTTGAACCGATGGGATTGAATACACTCTACGAACATTCATTTGTAAATACAACTGCCTACATCATACTAATTGAAGATGAAGGCGTTGTCTGATTGATTGTCGCCATTTTCTGCTATATTAGCAAGCCCATCATTCTAAGGGTGAAACGAATTATATATAAGATGCCCTCCTTATTTAGTATTTATATCATTGCAAAAATGAGACAGGAGTTGTGTGGCCTAATTTGGTATAGTTTGGTCGCAAGGAGTGCCTTGAAGTATTGCACTATATGATGCCTGCTTTTTATCGATCTGTTCTTATGAGTTTATTGTGAGCTACCACCATCAAACATTGTTAAACGTTTACTAGTGTAGTCATAGATCGAATATGGCACAACCGCAATCAGTAAATGCAGCGCCATTTCGAAAAGGTTCGTACGGTCGATTGGGACAAGCACTGTACTTCTTGGTCTATTTTGTCGAAGGCAACAGCCAACAGGTGCTGCCCATGTGCATGAGGGCCTATGAGCTAACATTGGGTATTCCGCAATCTCGGTTGTCTACGTTGGCAACTGTGTACTATGTCGCGCATGTACTGACCTGAGTTTCTCCATTGCAAATCTAGCGCGTCACCCACTGGCGCAGGTTGCCGAAACTTGTTGGGCCAGCAAATCTGCTCAAATGTGACGGTCAATCAGCAACTGAACCGCTTACCCGTTCCCACGAAGCTGTGTTAGTTTACTCCTCCACGATGTTGATGGCATTCCGTCTGCCCGGAATCATAAACCCTTGTCGGCAAAGTCCCGAGCCCCTGCTGCTTTGTCGTACATTATCATTCCATTTCACCATCACATCGCCTTCTATCCCCTTCAACCTCTCCCGTCTGTCTCAGTCTCACTTAACGTGGCTCCCTATCTCCTTCCACATCGCCACGTTGCCGACTCTTCCAATCCCTCGACAATTTCGCTCCTTATCCCCTCACCTTTTTACACTGCCATAGCATTCTCTAAAGACCATTTCCCGCCTCCTCGCCTCCCCCAACTCACTCCACCCCTTCACTTTATTCTCTTCACAGCCTCCCAGCTCACTCCCCTCTCCTTCATACACGTCCCCTTTCCCTTCTGCTTATTCTCTTTCGCCTTCCTATCACGCACCTTAATGCCCCTCGCACCACTCCTTTGCACCCTCCCACCTTGAAGTTTGCCTGGCTCTCTGGTCGCGCCTCTGATATCCTGTCTGGCACCATGTTGGTCGCCAACTGGGGTGTGAATCGTGGCGTATGAATTGCAAAATACTACATCAAGGCACATCATGCACGTTATGAACACCCCGACATGCGACACTATTGACGCTTTATTTGATTACATTGTGCAATTACTTTTCCGTATGCCGTATCACAACCCGACTGGCCGGCATCGCTCGACGCAACTAAGACCATGAGAATGGTGAACTAATATTATGCGTTGCGAAGCATTGTTATACGCGAGATATTAGTAGTTATTCAAGTTGGTCGACTAGATCATTGGGATCATCATCGAAGTAGTCGGCGTCGTAGAGTGAGAGCATCTTCCTGCTATTAGTGAGCAGCGCCTTGACGTCGATGAGGTGTGAAGCCTTAGACCTGATGGCATGAGAGCACAGGTACAAGACGTCCAGGCGGTACAGTATCGTGTATGAGAGGAGGAGTGCTGCGGCCGACCATAGTGCGATTAGCGTGTAGATGAATGGCTTCCTTACTCTGTAGAGGAACTGATCCATGCAGGTCATGAGCTTTGCCATAGGCCCGCCGTTGACCACTTCCCCCAGCTTGGTGATGAGCTCCGAACAGGTGAGTGATGTCTGCGGTGTGCCCTCCGGTGGCGTGAACCCGTGTAGGTAGAGGAGGGGCATAGCATAGGGGCATGAGTGGAGTGATGCGCACTTGGTGTTACCATGCCCTTCTAAATCATAACGTAGTTTCTTGAGTGACTCCCACAGTCTGTCCGGCAGGTAAACCGCCCAGATGAGGTAGGTGTGGGCGAAAGTCGGAGAGTACAGGGAGTACGCCCGATAGGTGATGGGCGACAGAAGTTTTGTGCACTGCACATTGGTGATGTCGCAGCCAAATAGCGTGGACAGGGAGTTGGGATGTGCATTGTCATGGATGGTGTTGAAAGCGTCTGTACCCCTGATACCCCGGACGGCTTGAAGGTCGGTGCCACGAAGACAGTCCCATTCGGGGCAGTTGGGATGCGGAGTGGAGAGGGATGAGCCCAGTGAAGAAAGTGCCTTCTGATAATCATCGTGCAACTCGACACCAAAATTGTGAAAGAACGAGACCAGCTCCCCTGTCGTCCTCGGAGTCCGCCTGGTGAGGCAGTTGAGGTACGAGGACAGTGTCAGCAGGGGGTCATCATCGCCGCACGACGGTGAGAGGACAGTGAAAAGCGTGTTACCAGTTTGGGAAGGTTTAGGCAAATCCTTGTGTTTGAATCCCATTTTGACACGGCTTTTTAGGCAGATGTTGCATGGATCGAAGAGATGCGTCTTGAACATGGAGTCGTAGGCGTCGGTAAGAAAGGCCTGAAGGGGGGAGTCAGCAGCAACATCCTGTCCAAAGTGACAACCCATCCAACCACCGCTCAATTTATCGCGAGCGCACTGCGTCTTCAGGAACTGCAACTGGTAGTGGCCGGCATAGGCGTAGTCACGTAGCTGGCAGAGGAGACTAATGGGGTCGGAGGAATAACGAAATTTGCTGTACTCTGACTCAAATTTGAAATCGTTATAAACCGTATAATAATCACGATATTTGACCGTGTAAAGAACGTTTGCTGCGTAGAGGGACGCCTCGGTAAGTGTCCGGGTGACCATGGAAGCGTCCAGCTTCGTGAGATCTCCAGCGATGTCGATGGCATATGGCGACTGGGGTGCATCTGTATTATATTCTTCTATAAGGCTTTTAATACATTCAGTAACCCATCTGATATAGCCATGTTGATTCAAGCCGACTAGCCAGTAGAGCATCTCCCGGACGGTTTTGGGCGGTGGGAGATGATCGGAGTCTGGGATATGCGAGAGGGTTGCCGAGGCCGGGTCTGTTGAGAGATTATGGATATACCATGGGTTACGGCATTGGGGACTGTAGGGATCTCCAGCAATTTCATAGTACGGTGTAAAAGTAAAATCGAGAGGTTTTAATGGTTCATAGGTATTGTGGAGCCCTAATGATTTCGATAGTTTCTCAGACGTTTCTTCGGGCTTTTCATTATACGAAACAATTCCAGATTGTGGATGTGCTTTACCAAATGTCTTCGGATCGATCAGAGGACCTTTACCAAGGTTAACACCGTTGGGATATAGTAACCTCTCAAAATCATCATCGCTTAAGGCATAGTCACTTAGCTTGTGAGCATTTTCACTATTTTGCCATGAAGGAATACTAACTCCCAATTCAACCATGGGGGTTTGTTGACCACTACCGGGAGCAAGACCGCCAGATGACGAGGAGCCTGGCCTTGGAGTAATTGTTGAGGAAGTAGGTGCAGCTGGTGGTGGAACTGGCTGTTGAGCTGGAGGACCACCGACCTGCAAACTCTTACCTGCGTCACCCGGAGAACCAGTGGGGCCTTGACCTTTACCATCCTCAGGAGGAGTTTCAGAGCCAATTACTTCTTGTGAGCTCTCTGGATTTTGTCCACTTTGACCATCATTTTGATTTGAAGATATCACACTTTCATCCTCATCTTCCAGCACTACCTCCTCATAATCTTCCTCCTCATCATCATCCTCGAGGTCTGCCGTCTGGTCTTGGTTCTGTGTACACTTCATATCCTTCAAAATATCCACAAGCTTAGCCAGTCCAGTATCATGCCCATCAAGCATCTCTATCACGCCTTTCCAATCATCTTTTAGAACTTGACACAAATTGTCTTTTCCAAAATCCTTGGCATCAAATGTGAATCCGTAGGGAAAGAAATGTTTGTTCAAATAATCTCCTACCTTATCGGTATTAATACTGTCTAGCATATGGCTGTATTTATTAATATTGTGCAATTTCCCCCGCACTTTATCCAAATTATCTTTCAACCATCTAGCCATCTTCTTAACAAACTCTTCCTTGTTAAGCTTGTAAAGTGTCGGCAGCTGGCCGGTCTGGGAAAAGCGGTCATTGGCGAACAACTTATCTAACTGGGTTTTAAGATCGGCGCAATGTGGTGTTAATTTGTCCCAATTAACGCAAACATTGTGAGATCCCAAGTATTTTTTAAGTTTATCATCTAGATCATTTTGAACAATCTCGCAAAAGTGTTTGAGCAATGCTAGAACGTTAGCTGTGTTAGAAGCCTGTGTGCCGGCAGTGGAAGACACCGATGTGACGAACACGTCAAGGAAAAGATTGTCTTTCCGTTGCTCCAAAATCTTTCCGAGGTCATCGGCCATAACGTTACCGTGTTTGTAGCCATTCTGATCACCTCCATTTTGATTACCTCCATTCTGATCACCTTCATTCAATTCGCCTTGCACGAAGCCTCCAGGGATGACACGATATGAATTGCTGGATTTTATCAAGAGATAAGAATAAATCTTACCGAGACCTGACCCCGACTGTGCAATCCTTCCAACCATATCACCCGCCCACTCCCCGCCACCCAGTGTTTTGAAATTCCCATCCACATGATATTGCAGAAAGTAACACGCACTTAGAACTTTTGGAATGCATTCGAGGAGGGCTTTGAACACCACTAGTGTTACTGATCTATTGTATTTTTTGTTCGTTGTCGATTGTGCTTTTTGCAGAACTTCGTCAGTGACCAATTTCTTATAAAACTTTGACACTAGTTGAAGGAATTGGGACAGTGAGTTCTCAATTTGCTTTCCATTAACACCATTATATTTGTCACGAAGACGCGTTTCCAGTTCACTGGCCACCTGCGTTTGCATATCCCCGTTACTTTTCAACCACTCCAGGAACTGGAAACAATCCTTGAGTGTCTTGAGGGGAACCTTATTCGCAGTCGCCATCCTTTCCACTCTCTATGACTCACCAATCCACTCTCAACAAACAACAGAGCCGACTCTTATGTCATGTGAACAGTAAGCAACTAAACTTATCAAACCCCTACCCTGACCACTCACTACGCCCACTCATTGACAGTATAGCCAGACGGCAAAGTGGGATGAGCAAAAATGCTGCAATCAGCATCGTCAAACTTAAACCAACCACTATAAACGCCGTAAACGAAGACATTTATTTGTCTACTCAACTCTTCGAAACACATGGACGAACGGTGAAAGCAGACGAACATCCCACCTACCCGGAGTGAGGCAGGCAGCCAACCCAGGAATCCAGAACAATCAGAGTCCAATCAGCTTTACAGTACGTATAACGTACGAAGGCTGATAACATATTAGTATTGACGGTGGAAGCGAGGGTAAGTCCCCTAACCTGGTATCCCGACCCCGTCAAGCACCCTCCCCTCGGTGTTCAGTCAGCATTCGGTTGGCCGACAAAAAACGTACCGGCAGTGACACGACATCCGCGCGCCTGGCACCACAGAAGAAACGCTTTTTGACGAAGAATTAAAATTTTATTTTAGTCGGATTGTATTCGGTCAACTAGTATTAGGGTTGCCCGGCCGCAACTCCACCCACCGTAAGCCACATCACCCAACCACGTGCCACCATCGGCCATGATTAAGGTGCGACATAAACTGTTCAGGTGATATACATAATGGCATTACGTTGTAATTCATTGCCACGAGGCCGCCTGTGATGCTGGGCAGATATGTCATCCCTAGGACGTGACGTCGAAAAATGCCATGTCACCTATGATAGAGCTTTCTACGATACCAACACACTCCACATCGTCACAAACATTATAGCCATCTACTTAATGTCGTACTCACAGCCTCGGCTGGAGGCGGTCATTAACTGGCTACATGGATGGCCGCTCACGCAAATTCACAATCCAGTCACAATAGGATGACGCAGCCGAGTCTCACAAGTAACGCAGACAAATGGAGTGACAAACACTGTAATGCACCAACTAATCTCATTACCAAACCGCTGATTAGGTATTACGCTAGACATTAGGTTAGGCGGTGGGTTTTTGGTTAGGTGGCTGAGTGAACTGGCCAGTGGCATATTTGTAGTTAAGTGTAACATTAACGTGATTACTAGTGAGCAGGTTGCGGTATAAGGCATCTGTGAAAATCACACGCGGATGCGATTAGGCTTGCAGGTACGATATCTTGGCAAGCCTGCCGACACGTGCGGCGGCGAGGAGTGACTGAGCGGCTATCCTATGACTCGAGGGACTATGTAGATGCGATTTGATGTGGAGCAGGTCTAGGCGGATAACCATGATGTGGAGGAGGTACAACAAAGAGAGGAGCCAGAGGGCGACAACTGTCCATGTGAATGGCTCTCTTATTTTCCACAAGAAATTGTCGCACTCTCGGAACAACGTCTGGAAATACGTGGACTGTAGCACGTTGTTCAACTGCTCCATGAAATTGCTACACGTCTTCTTGCCGCTTTGCCCATTCAACGCTGCTGGCGCACCAAACGTAAAACCGTACTTATACAACGTAGGCATGGCACCCTTGCACTCTACGATACTGGAGCAGTGGCAATTCGGCGCTTTTGTCTTATCGTTAACGAGACCATGTTGACCACGCCTACACCTGTCGGCACGCAGACAGGAACGACATCCCCAATCTTGGCAGTAGATGTCCTTGAACGAATTGTACAAGGAATTGAGATAATTCCACAGCGTCCATGGCAGATAAACTGCCCACGACAAGTACGTTTTACATTGCTTGCTGGCAAGGTAAGTGTATTGATCGGCGAATAAGGCATACAGGTACGGGGCACACTGGGAATTTTGGTCGGAACATGCGATAGACATTGCGAGACTACAGAGGTCACCGTATTTCTTATCTTCAGTTTGTCCTGCACCAATTGGCTTTGGATGCTTATCTACATCGTGACTAGCCTGGCTGCTGCCATAGGCATGACGCAGCGCGTTGGTCAGCTGGCTGGGGTTATCGTAGAGGCTAATGGAACGGTCGTCGATGGCAGCGGTAATGCCGTCTTCAATTGGATGACTACGAGGGTTCCGCCAGTCATTAACAAGCGATAACGCAAACTGGTAGTGTTCCGGCAACGTACTCGGCGCTTTGGGTGCAAGTGCAAACAGCGATGCAACCAATGGGTTACTGAACAAGTTGCCCAGCACGTTGCTTATGTCCTCACCCTTGCGATTGGATCCCGAAAACCCTCTGAAACCGAGTGGCGTTAGACATGCCATCCCAGGTTGTCCCTTGGGGCACGTGATACATGTCGCTTTGCAGCCGATGGCACTGAGCTGGTGAGGCATACACCCGACAAGACAGTCGGATAGATACGACTGTAGCGCTGACCTGAGACGGCAATTGGCCTCCTCAGCCTCGTGGTCCTTGCACTGCCAATTCAACGGATAGACTTGTTTTCCGTAGTAGCAGTCGGCCCAGCCGTAATGCGATTGGTCAAGTCGGCACTGCATAAACAGAAATCTGAGCGGCGCGAACATCCGGCGCAAAATGTCCAGCAACATATCTAAGCACTCCTCACCACTCTTGGGGTAGTACAATTTCAATGAGTTGTCATAGAAGTCACAGGCGTACGTGGTGTGCTCGTCGCCGTAGCCAAGCACGGTGGTGAGGATGGAGGCAGATTTTGACATAATGTGATTAATGACCTCGTCTAACTGCTTACACGTTGCTTTATTAGGATACGTGTTAATGTAGAAGGATTGCAAGTCAAAGGTGACAAGGTCACCGTCGCCACCTACTGGCGTAGCTGGCTCCTCTAGCATCTCGCTAATGCTGTGTAGTAGATCCGATTGAACAGAATTATACTGTAATCCGCACATCCAGCAAAGCATTTCGAACACGGAACATGGTTGCTTTTTGGCGAATGAGGAGGCATAGTGGCCGACGACGTAGTAGTTCTGGAGGCAGTGGTAGAGTTTTTGCAGTGGATATTCAAAGTCTTCATCGGTGTTATAAACATGTTCATAATCGTTACTTGCTAAGCAATCATACACTTTCTGACCTGTGAAATCTTTCTGATTTCTCAAATGTCCATTTTGACTTGCAGCAGAATCCGACACCCTGTAACCGCACCTCTCAAGGAAGTGACCCAAAGGATTTGGGATTTCCGATTTAACTTTTTGTGCACCTCTATGGATTTGGAATATCTTCCAATCTTTTTTGCACTTTCGTGTTAACCTCCCAAGGTCACAATACACCATCTTTACTATCGTCAGGCAGACCTTGGCGCAGTTGCGGCCCTCAGGGGTTAATTCCTTTTCAGGTGGTGTCGTTTGTTTTTCACCGGATTTGACATCTTTGTCCTTCAACAAAGCCCCGTTGAATTGTTTACCCGAGTACCTGCTCACGTACGCGTGGCCGAGTTGCTCGGCGAATTCGGAGAGGCCTCGTTTGATAACTGTCGATATGGTCTTAGCACTGCTGTAATATAAGGAAAAATTGATTGTTGTAAGGTCTGTTCTTACATTATCTAAATTTATTCTAAACGAATGATTATAGTAGGTAAGAGTATTAAGCAACGTCTCCAGTTTGTCAGAAAGTGGCATAAATATACGGCTGTTAAGAATTAATAGATCTCCTTGTCTCTGCAATTCTTTAAAGAAGGACGCGAACCCTATATTTAGAATTTTAGCCCCCTCATCGAGTGTGGATCGTGTGGAACATTTTATATTTAAAACCTCACTGACAATAGTTTGCTTAAGTATTTTAAGAAATCCTTTAACTGATAAAATACTGTCAGCCTCCATAATTTTATCAATCTCAGTGAATTGGTCCTTCACAGATTTTTTCAGGGCGGCAACCTCTTTTTGCTTTCTTCTGGTGTAGAGGTCTTCGGCTTGTTGTCGGAGTTCGTAGAAGGATTCACTTATATTTTCGTTAAGTTCATCACGAAGTTTATTTATGAGAATTTCAGTTGCTTTGGGGACGACCCGCAGAAGCTGATTAGAATCTTTAATGCACGAGGTCAACTCATTAGAAACTACTGAAACCTTCTCTCCAACGTTTATTACCTTAACTCCAAGCGCATCGATACTTTCCTGCAGTTCCTTCAGATCCTTGTAGACACTGCCTTCTACAACGTCGCTTTCGCCAACGTTGTATGTCAAAAAGTTTTGAATCTTATCGTGAATGTCTTTAGATTTCTTGTGAACCTCCGAATGACCTCCATTGGCACTTGTATCTAACCGTAATTCGTCCTTTGTTTGAAGCGACACTAGCGCATTCTTTATTTGGGTAAGCGGTGTTTTATTATCTGTAAGCGGACCGTCAACCACCTTAGTTACCTCATCCTGAAGATGTGTTACACCACTAATGGCGGCAGCATTACAGAGTGCACCCAGTTGTATTTTGCCGCCTTCCACAGTTTTACTGCCTATGTCGTTGATGATGGCGGTAAGCATTTCTAGGCCTACTTTTCCCGGTTGTATTTTAGCCCAATTACTGGAGGCACGCTTCAGATTGATCAAAACCTCTTCTAGATGATTGCCAATATCGTGTTTGTCAACCGTGCCCGCATGAATCCACACTCCAACGTTTTGCAACTTCTTCAGTTCACTACCTAGCAATGCCTGAAGACCGGGAAGCTCTGGATTAGCAACTCCGCTGATACCATACGCCTTCAACAAACCTTGTTGCAAATCCGTCCACAAATCCTCAATAGCGCTTGCCAACTTCCTATTAATTTCCTCTTTAAGAGCTTTGATTAATGTTTGCAAATTCCACTTGTTTTTGTCATCACTTTTATCATATTCATCCAAGTTATTCGGTACCATCATTGCGTTCTTGAGCCCTTTCAGCTTACCCATCCGATCCTCCAAACCACTCACAGCCTCATTAAGTTTCTGTTTCTCTATTCGAATCTCACTTGTAAGCGCCTCTGCCTCATTCAAAATAGCTTTGATTTGTTCAACAATATTACTTTGATACTTCCCTATGATTCGTCTTATCAATCTCTGAACCGTGTTAAAAGCTTCTTGAAGATCATCATTTATAGCATTTTTTAATAACCCTAATGATTCTGCATTAAGCTTCATAAGCCGTTTGTGCAAATCACCGATATGACGTTTCAAATATGTTTTGATTCCCTGAATTCTCGCATTGAATCTATCGCCGAGATACTCCTTTAAGGTAGATAGCTTCTTATCGGTCAGTTTGGAGATCTCTTGCACATCTCCATTAGCAGCCTCTTCCTGAAACCTTTTCACAGCCTGCAGCAGCATGTCAATGGGGCGTCGTAACTTATCTCTTAGCTTGCTGTCAAAACTTTCCAAAACCTTATTGGCCTTGGAGACCTTCTCAAGATACCATCCAGCACGCTTAGTCCAATATTCCATCTGAGTAGTTAGACCTTTGTCCTTTTCTTGTTCAATGAACTTCTTATGTTCTTCGACCTGGTTTTCTAGATTTATGATTAGATCTTTCTCTTTATCGGACTTCAATTTCACCTCCCTCTCATACCCTTCCAACCACTCCGTCACCTGCGTGACAGACTCCACTAGCCCAGCACTGCCTTTTCCAATTTGAGATTGTAATTTTTCCAGTACTTTATTTAGCCTTTTAGATTCATCAAGGATGTAATTATCATAAGTTGTCACCGCATTATCATCTTTCACACTCCCCAACACCCCGTGCAAGAACGCCATCGCTGCATCACACAGTCTATCCAAGTCAGAGTAGACAATTCCCTGACCAGTGTAGCCTTTGGAATTAGAATCAAAACCAAGAAAAGTCTCAACGCCATCACAAAGGTTGGTTAAGAGTTTTTTGCATTCTTCTTCATCAGTCAATCCAGTAAGACTCTCTTTAAGACTTTTAAGCTGCTCCAACTTGGACTGAATCTCCTCGTAGGCTTTCTGTTGAGAAGAATCTAAGTGCCTTTTAGTGCAATTTTTTATGATCTCACACCTAGTTTTAAGGTCATTAAAAGGGCCGTTTTCAAAACTTTTAAGTTCCTTAAGCTTCTCAATTTGAGCCACTTTATCCTTACAACATTTGTACGACTTGGCGGAATCAAGAGCCTTAAGAAGCGCACTTACATTAGTGGTATACGCCTTCTCAATAGCCTCATCAATCAACTTTTTCACAGCTTTGGACAAATGATCAAGCCCATTGTCATTCCCATGCCTAACCTGGATCAACCAGTCGATGGCCTCCCGGAGATTTTCCGGGCAGTCGGTGAGCTTCTTCGGCGCCATCGTTTAGAAGCGAGACAAACGTGTGATTGATCGTATGGAATTACAGATGCAATCCGAGGCTGCAGACTTCGACTCCTGCGCAAATGCGATTAGCGCCAGACCCTCAGCATACAATGTTTCAATGCCACCAACTACATTAGCTACACTTGTGCCAGATGAGGGATGTATTTCTATATCACGACAAAACTAGCATCCGCCTCGTTCACCGATTCCCAACCTTCAGCGCCTATACACCCAGAATTGCAATCCACCTTAGCTCTGGGCTGAAGCTTCTCAACTACATTCAAGTGCTTAGAGCCAGAGAGGAGTGACCGCGACATACGAAGTACTGGAGGTAATATTCACGTCGAATCATCTCCAGATCTCATAAAATTACTGGTCTACCCCATTGCTTCCAGAGTCCACTAATCTGACAAAGTGCATCTTCCCGACACTTTAAGGGAGGTATAAGTTGGGGCGAGTGTAGGTAACCGCCTCGTGCGTATCAGCAGCAGGCGTGGTAACGGAAATGCTCCTCCCCCTTACGCCTCCACAAGTAGTTGAATCTTCGATGTGATGGATGAAGGCGCAATCTTAACATGGCGTGCACCAAATCCAACTCTGAGTATGACCGAAGATTATTGCGGATGATAAGCAATTGTATGAGACAAGGGTGGTAAGGGGTGGCGGATTACCATGGTAACGATGGAACACATGAGCTAATAAGGAGAGGACAACGCAACCTAATGATAATATACTCATCCAAGATCGTCGGAAGAACACCGCCATCGTCTCGTTATCCGAATCGCGAGCGAAGATAAGCTGGTGGAGACGGGCCTATATATGATAAGTAAGCATCAGGGCCCGGTGGAGTAGCTCCACGGAAGAGCATTCAGCTAGTAGACAAGGCCCATGATAATACCACACGTGTTTAGTGACATGATATCAAGGGAATAGTGCGACCCTGTGAGTGTCAATCGCACCCAGACAGGACGGATGACACCAGCTAAGATCGAAACAGCAAGCCATGGATCCCGCAACCAGTATCAGAGCGAGGCGGCAGCCCCGCAAAATCGAAAACCGGCCCTAGGCAATATCCACATAGCACACTATAAAATGATAGAACACAATAATAATGATAGAACAAACGCAATAATAACTGTTAAGCAGAACGCGTGCGTTTTACGTTGGGGCTTAACCCTTTGAATGAAATCCGACTAGCATATCCAATGCCATTAGATGCTGATGCGCAACTGCTACATAGACAACAGTTGTCTATACACCTTTATAAGCACCACATATCATTTGCGCCCCATAAATTGGTTAATCACATTTTATTTAAAAAACATAACTTCATATTTGTTTTTGAATGCGTGAGACGTTTTGAACGTCCAATTATGCTGATCGTACTGCTTTCTTTAACTAAGTCTCAACTTCTTGATGTTTAAAGTTGTTAGAACTCCGAAGCAGCTTAACGTGCCTAAAACGTTGCATTATACTGTCTACAATAGACTCATGTAATGATAATGCGCCGTATTCATCAGAACATATAAGCTGTAACGGGCTAATAAGTCAGACCGAGATAAAATTCACTTACCGAAGGCAATTGAATGACTTCAATAGCGGTCTTTTGCCGCTGTGAAATGGTCGCCATTTTGGAGATTAGCATCCGCATATTTCCAACATGCGCTTATTAAGTATCAATGTGATGTACAAGTTTAGGTAAAGGGATTCGCCATTCTACACTTCGCTATACCGCGAATCTGACATAAACTCGACGCCGTATTTGAAAGGCTGTTTCCCTACCACGTTTTCGGATAGCAAGCTATCTCCTGCGCTAATAAGGTTATACCTTGCGGTGTTTACATTCGCCTTTGAAACAATGGACTCTTCACTGCTGCTAACAAGTTCCTTCCGATGCAATACAAGTCTGGACCCGTCACGGACGGGAATACATTGTAACCCTGCAGTTGGAATGTGTGCCTCCTCAGGCGACGAAATCAAAGTTTGGCCGGTAATAGCAGTGTCGTCCGCGCGCTGCAGATAACCTCTAGGACTGTTCAAACTGTGGTGCATGGGCGGATCATTTGCCGTTGCTATATCCACATAATTACTACGCGATGCAATTGAACCACCCCAAGCTATTGCCGAATGCGGGTTGCGAGGCGACAGCTTCCAATCCTCATTACGCAGTGGTGCCGGCATGACTGGACCCAGTGACTCTAGCCTGTTTTCGGCCATAGCCTCACTTTCTAAAAACGTATTAATTCCCGCGTTATTCTCATGTGAATTGGGTACGTTAGATCCCCAGAAATCTGTGCCGCTGGTATAGTTTGAAGATCTATTGCCGGTTATATCCACATGCTTGTTCTCAACACCATAATCCACTGCACTCTGTTGCGAACTTAAATCCGATGCTAATAATGGCTCCCTAACAGTGAAAGTAGCATCAAAGGATGAATACATTGGGCAATTGCCATCTGTTTGAGGAAGCACCGAGTTGTTGATAACCTGAGTTTGTTGCGATGAATCATTATCATCGGCATTACTATCATCTACAGTCACCCAATCCCACATATTAGTGTTAATTTCCTTCGAGAATGCCATCTCTGGTCCTTTGGTAAGTTGACCATCTTCACGATCACCTCCCCCTGACATAAACTCGTTGTCTGTGCGTATTTCTATACTCGTATCCGTGTTCAAAAGCGGATCTTCATCACATGAGTAGGTTTCCGCTCTGTATTCTTCAAACGTTACAAAGGCAGAAGCTGCACCATTGAAAAGATTTTCATCCAGTGACGTCTGCTTGGATCCATGCAAATTTAACAATGCCACCGAACAAACTACTGATATCGATGAAATCGCGAAAAATACAGATATGACGGTTGAATACCTCACTAGAGTTATCCATGGGTGTGCCTGGTGCAAAGAGTGGTAGTTGATGTACAGCAATCCGATGCCGATAAGCACCTACAGAAATAATTAAAAGCTCGTGCTTAATTTCTACAACCTACCTGACCAATGCAGTTGCATATAACCGTCAAATTGTTTAACGTAACGCACACTGATGCAATCAGCGCTGCGCTGAGGAACGCAACGCCGCACGTAATCACGTCCCTATTTGCCACTGCAGCCACCCCAAATAGGGCAAGGATTGAGCACGCAAGCAGCTGTATATGCAATAACAACCCACAGACAGTTTTATTATATCCTTGCTGAGTCATCGTCACAGAAATGCATCGCAATAACTCTCAGGCGCTTTACGATGAATGTTTCCGTTTGGAACTAAGTTTGTAGCAAACAAATCGTCATTTCACGGATGACAATAATATGTATAACCATCTTATTTGTATGATTCCGGGTTTAAGTCTCATCCAGAGCCGTGTAACTCTCGAAGTCATTTATGCGTTGGAATCCTTAATACATTAGATCGCCCGCCCAGAATATAGACATTGACTACCTGTAGTATTATCCATTTTAACTCGAATATATTCGTGAATTCAGGGTATGAACTGTTTTTGAAGCAATAACGTTTTAGGTTTCTTATGCGTAACATTCAACTGAATTGTCATATGCCAGCAACGTGGATGAAACCAGACACGGTTTTACTACCTTCTATGCACACATTGACCTAAAATGCTGCCATTGTTTGAAATTTGGCAACAAGATGACCAAAAGTGCCACAGTTTGTAGGTACTACATGTCGTGTCTATATTCACCGCGATCACGCGATATGCTCAGTGGCGCTATATTAGCAGCAACAACTCACGTATAAATGTGCACATTAGTCACCTGTGGTCGAAAAATATCCATATGTCATATTATCCTATCCATTTGACTCGTTGAAGCATAATACATGAAGTGTCTTGTTAGGTGTCCGTAGTTCAATTATCGCACCTTTTACCCTTGAAAACAGTCTTAAGATGGTTTCAACTGAAGAATATCATTACTAGAAGGTGCTTATAGGATTATGGTAAACAAACATGGCATTAACGATTGAGTAGACGAACAACCTTATCGCCGTTCGGCTGCACGTTTTTGCATTGGATGATTCCTGCGTATATATTATAATTCGACAACAAATGCATGTTAAACTGACAGGCTGTCAGTGACGTTTTATCAACTGAAGGATATTGAGCGGGCGTTTTACATGGAAACATGATAGACCTAAATGTCCCGTGGACGACAGCCAGCGATGCGAGCACTTGGTTGTCTGCAGCACAGCTACGTGGATGGTATTCCCTGGGTTTTAACGTGTACTGCCGTGCTGACAAGATGAATGTCCAAGATATACCACTTAATTTGCCCCCCTATGATTTTAAGGGCCAAGAGCAGGGGACGGAGGGAAAGATAGTGACAACTCTAGGCCGGCAACTGCCCGGTGGCGCCACTTTCATAAGGCGCGTGACTGTGATGCTAAACGATGGATTCCAGCCCAATTCGTTCAACAAGATTGCAGAAGGGCGTGATTACGACGTGGTGGCAGTAATGCCAACTACACAGAAGACATTCCAAGTCGCATGTGAGACACTCAACTGTGACCTCATAAATCTAGACTATTTTTGTCATTATGGAACGTTCAAAGTGAAACGCGGTATGGTGACCGCAGCGCTACACCGTGGGTGCTTCTTCGAGGTAACCATGGCAACGCTGGACCACCTGGGGTATCAGGACGAGGTGATGAGCGTGACCGTCAAAGACCGCGCCCGGATTTTCCGCGCGCACCTCACTTCCGTTCTACACTACATTCCATTAAAGCGACTTGTACTCTCACCGGGTAATTTGGACCCAACAAATGTCGTTGATCCACCCACGTTCATAGGGATGTGCAACGAACTTATTGCCAGTGCAACTGGTGAATCCTGCGACGCCAGCGCCTGTGTCACGGCCGCACCGAAAGGATGTATCGCAAAGGGGGCGGCCAGACGCACTTATGGCACGGGGATTCTAGTTCACATGGCAGAAGAACCTTTGGGGAAAAGGTTCACATCGCTCAATCGCAATTGAAAACAACAGAATCAATCACTTTCATCAGTGATCATGGCCTGTACGTGGTGTAATCCATGCCGCATGTACAAACCTTTATGCAATCAAAAATTCGCGCTTCAATATAGTTCGTTGGTATAGTGCTTGACGTCAAGCCCCCCCGAATTCCGGCGAAAAACTTGTGCTTCATCACGCATGCCGAACCGCCCATAGCACCCAGTCGTGCCGATGGGACCCCTTGCATGAGTTGCGTGATTAGGTCCGCCGCATCTACATCACATATTGGACCAAAGTCGATTGTGTTGGGGCTCCTGATAACCCTGTTGTAGAATTGCTCATCGTTGTCCTTGCTCTCAATGGTAAACGGGGTCTCTCTGGTAAACAATGACGTGCCTCGTAAGGTGGGACCTACCCAGTCAGCATTTCGTACACCAGCGAACCGAAGTACCACCAATCCACTTCCTTTGTGTAAGTGGAGCCACCGGACACCAGCGATGAATTGACGTTGCAATGCAGGACCTCCGGTGGCATGCAACTGTACGTGCCCAAAAAAGAGTTCATCCGTGTGTCGCGGTGATCGAGCAGTCTGCACAAATTGAAATCAATAATCTTCAAATGCCCCGTTGAAGAAATCATGATGTTGCTGGCTGTCACGTCTCGATGAGTGATACCTTGCCGGTGCATAGCGTCTATTGCCATCGCCACCTGGAGTGCATACGCCTTCGTGGTGCTGACATCAAGCCCTTTGTTCCGCCGTATCAAACTCCATAGCGTGCCACGCCACAGATACTCCATGGCATAGTAGGTGGCGCCATCGAACTCGAAAGCGTCAAGCCTGAGCGCAACATGCGGATGGGGCAGTGCACGGACTTACAGCGTGACAATGCGCTTGCAACGTCTCAGCCTGCGAAGAGCATTAGCCTCGTTTTTCGCACGTTTCTTCATGTTTACCATCTTCCGACCAGCAGGGTAATTATAGCGTTTGAGTACGCAGAGCATCTGACGGTCGCAGTAGTGATCTAGAGCATGTGCTGCCTCAGCATCCAGCGCGATAACTTCACGCCGCTGATCCGCAGGTCGGGGTTGACCCGAAGCACCATCATGAACACGAATACCATGTTGACGTAGCAACTGAGAGTCGCTTATGGTGTAATCTACGGACGTTGACGACGCCGGTACACGGAAAGCCAGTAGAATCCTGCAACTTTGCTTCCTTTCCAGCGTACACAGTACAAAATACTTATATGTACTCTTTTTCGTACACGTAGGTAAACGGAAGCTCGTACTTTGACCCATGGCTGTCGACTATTTATACGTGCTTTGGCCTCCAGACACAGCAACGGTGTCCTTCCAGCTGAGAACACGTCGCCATCACACACACACAAACATTTTACTGTTTGTACACTGTTGAAAGAGTATGTCAGAGTTGTTTACAATGAAAGGTGTAGCATTGCCTTCCCCGCAGATGACTAGCGAAGGCAGCGGCCACACGACGACACATATGCCGCGTTAGCTGGAAAATGTCAGCATAAACATTGCTTTAACTTAGTATTTTAATACCATATAGCACTGGACCCTGCTTTGCGCATTATGGCAGCGCTAGAGCCCTTTACGAAATTTGTCGAAGAGGATTCTCTTTGCACAGAGGACACAAAACGACACACATAATGCCGCCGAACTCTCTCGCGGAGTGCACGGCTGCATCTTACAAGCTCATTGCCAATCTGCTGGCGCGCGGCAGGAAGTCGTTGGCGGTAAGTATCACTCTCCGATGTTAAGTGCTATAGGATTCCAGGGTCCTAACACCACCACCTTTCTCCAAGATCTTGAGCGGTCGCTTCCGAACCACTATTGGGACCTGAAAACCGATCACGTATCAGTGCTTCTCTTCGCGGCAACGCGGTCATCTTCAAGGGCCGTGCCTACAATACGGTCGCTGTGCTCCAGGTTGTCTACCATCTGCGACAATTCGGAGAGAAATGAGCTTGATCGGGATTTTTCGATACCTTTAGCGTCGCCAACGCTGGATCTGGAAAATTTAGTGGTCGTTGCGTCCTGCATCAACCGATTCGCACGCCGAGAGTTTGACGATGCACAGTTGAGAACAATGGTCAAGACGTTGCAGCCTGCATTGATGCACTGGATCGACGACGGCAACAAATGTGTGTCGGCTACCACAGGACCATTGCTGGAGCGGCTACCACCTGAACACTACGCAAAATTGTGCACCGGATTCATTTGCGTAGGTAGAATCCTACACCGCCTCACAAGCAGCGAATCAAACACAGATGACGGAGGCGTTTTGCAAAAACTCTGCGAATCGCACGCGCATCTGTTAGAGAGGGTTCTCAAATTTTGTGCTGATGAGTTAACAGCGTACAAAGCACAATCGCCCGCACAAATGCGCGACCCACCTATCGAGGAGACATATGAGCCATACATCGGATGCAGCCTCGCCGTCATAGAAGAACTAATAGCTTTCGGTTACCCGGTGGGCGACGTCAAGGTCGCTTACTGGAAGGTTTTGGGTGAACTTGATATCCGCTGTATCAGGAATGCAGAGACTTTGGTTCGAACGTTCTGCATGCTGGGCCCAGCAAAGGTTGGTACTGCCAGATACTTTTCACTATAGTCAGATGACGTGCGAAGCCGGAAGTATCACTGCAAAGAAGCTTTTGGACGTAATTGCTACCCATGACCTAGGTGATCTAAGCAACGAGCAACTTTATCGCACAGTGGTCACTTGCAGCGATTTGGAGTGGCAACATCGGGGTGTTCTAGACGCAATTGGTGATGCATTTCTGCAGCGTTCGCACCAGCTTCCTGACTTGACAAAGGTGGTGGATATGCTCCAGCGATTTAGGACGCTTTCGTATCACAACGCAGCGCTTCTGGAGATGTTGGTGCGGCACGTGCACAACAAGGGCACAGCCACTCCTTCGCAAATTCATTGCGTGGTGGAATCATGTGTGAGTTTTCGAAAGCATAGGTATAATGTGCCACAGAGAGCGCTTCATTTCAACCACCCTACGCTAGAATCATTTGTACAACAGGCAAACTTGTAAATCGGGCACTATGCAACTTGGAATATCGCATATGCAGAGGTAATCAAACGCCAAGTGGGAGGTATTGCAGATTTTCAGACCAAGGATGGGCGTTGCTGCATCTGCAAACGCCACTCTGTTACGGAACCTTAGGGCCGTTGTGGCAGCGTTAGACGTTGCACTACGGGGGACCGTATACTATGCTTAAAGCGTTTCGTCCGCATAAAATGTAGCAGACTCTCGGGTTTGACGTTCTACTGCTGTGCGGTCATACGTCAGCGTTCCATATCAAGCTATTGTTTTTAAAATCGCACAGACACGATTGCCGGTTAATGGCTTTGTAAATGCTATTATGACATCATATATATGGTGTCAAACGAAGATTCTTAATGTTGTTGCGCCAGTGATGTCGTTATTCAGTGTAATGTAAGGCAGTCAACTCGGTCTACCTTCCACGTTACGGAGGGCTACAAATGGCACCTGGATATCACACATCTGTTATTTATGGCTGTAAAAGGTGAATGGATGGATGCCATGTTATAATAGCCCGGCAGTATTTTCATGGCAGTGTGATCGGTCGCGCGGGAGCATTGACACCTGAACTACATGACAGCATTAAGGCTTGATTGGCGTCAGAAGCAATGAACAATTGCACGGCAATGTTATTGCACACATGAAGTGAATTGACGTCTCACGTTTGATGGGCCCTGATGCGTTGAGGGAGCTCGCACGGGCTGCGCGTGTATTGAAGCTAGACACCACGAAAAAGATAGAACGAGATGATGTCCGATGCTCATTCCTACAAGCCGTAAGGGAGAGCCACCCCGATAAGGGTGCTGGATCGGTTAACGAGTTCAACGAGGTTATGTCTGCATACAACAAGCTCAATCGCTACTTCGACGAGAGAGACGAGCAGGCCGCTTACCGGGAGCAGCACCAAAGCTCTTTCGGACAACCAGTGTATGACCACGATATGGTGTTCAGCGAGCAGGAGAACGCTTACTTCTTCCAATGTCGCTGCGGCGAACTCGTCGAGGTCTCCACCATCGCAATCGCTCTGGGCGTAAAGTCCTACACGTGCGAAACGTGCTCACTGCTTTACACTCCGCAGTGGGCATGAGTGTCGTATAAAATCACCTAGTGCCTTTATCAACGTGGTTTCTGAATTTAAGCCTAGAACAATAGCGTGTCGGTCTAGTCGCTCGACACGCCCTTAGCGACGCGGTGCACGAAGTGAGGGTTGTGCTCCGACGCCTTGGTGGTAAACGGTAACTCTGAGCAGTGTGTATCAGAGCCCGTGCACTCGTTTAACTCCCGCATCAGTACACGATCGGTGATCTCGCCCTTCAAAAAACGTGAAAGCATGCGAGTGCTGTAAATGTGAAGGTAGCGCTCACGCCATCTCGTGTAAAGCAGGTGTGTCCACATCCGTAGAAGGCGAGGGGGGCACGCGTTGCTATCCTTGCACCATCGCGTGATCTTGTCTCGTGCAACCTTGCTTGCGAAGTCCGCTACTTCCGGCGCGTGCTTATCCCACTCGGCAATGCTGGAGTCGCGTGCCTCGCGAAAGCTCATGTACAGCTTGTCCAAAGCGTCCCAAGAAATGCCGTGACTCGAGCTGGATTGCCAGAGGTCACGCAGACGAGGGTTGCTTAAATTGCCGGTGGAAGCCCTGAGGTTCTGCAGCAGCGGATTAGGCCACAGGAGACCCTCGCCGCTCATGGCACATTCTTCCTCAGGAGTGACGGCGTCTTTACGAGCCACCCCGTGCGCGCCGCAGAGGTGCGACACGAGTGCCTCAACGGATTCGGCATCGACCTCCCTTGGACTAGTCCGTTTGATCGTCACCCTGGGCTCAAAGTGGCGCACGCAAATAAACCGTTTGAGGTGTTCCGGCACGGTTTCCTCGTCGACATCGATCGGAACGGGCTTTTCAAAACGCCTGGACACCTTGTCTGTGCTAAACGACCGTTGCATAAAGGCTGGATTAGCACCGTACGTGTCGCTTCTTGACAGCGCGCACATGCGACGGGCACACGCTGAGTAGGCCCATCGAAGGCTTCTCGACGCGTTTAACTGCGATTATATGAATGCCAGGACACGTAACTTACCATGCTTGTCGTCTTCTTCGGGTGCCTCCTTTGTCACAGGAATGGACTCGTTGTCTTCGATTCGGCAAGTGGTGAGAAGAGGCGCGCTCTCTGGGGGTTCTTGTATTTCCGGGACACCCTCGCTATCGTCAATGCTACAACTGGTGCTTAGGGACGCGGTTTGAGGCACAGATGGCTTCGTGAAGAACGTCCGGAGAGACAGCTGAACCTTCTTGGTCTTTGCCTTAAGAAGACGTTCCAGGAACTTGTTGACACGTTCTTCCGCGAAATCGTTCTTGTCGACCAAAAACTCCTTCAAAGCCGTGAGATCAGGCTCAGAACGAGGAATCTCAGCAATGTGATTGACCTGCGGGTTGCGGAAGTACTCTTGCGCTACCTCGTAGCCTTCTAGTGATTCAGATTTTACTTCCAAAATGCGTTCGATGCTCTTGAACTTACGAATCAAATTGTAGGCCGTCTTAGGACCAACTCCTTTAATCGTGCCGCAATAGTCACATCCACAAAGAATACAAAAGTCGATGAACTCAGCGTGAGTCAGGTTGAGCAGCTCGAGCACTTTGGCCAACTCGACTTTCAAAATCTTCTTGTTGCTGGCAGTTAGATTTTTCAATAGCGTGACGCAACCGAATACAAGTGCATCGGCGTCCTCAGTGCCCACGGCATCAGCCAGGCCTTGCTTCACAAGGTACGCGCACTGTGCTTCCGCCTCCTCTTTAGCCTCGATGACCGGTATACCCATCAACCGGAGCAGCTCTTTGGCGCTCTCGTTCTCGCTCTTTGAAATGTGAACAGTACGACCTACGAACTTTTTGATGTTTTCCTTGTCATCATTCTCCTTTGCTAGCTCAAGGGATGCCTCCGCTTCCTGGCGCAATTCCTTGCGTTTCGCGAGCGTCTGGAGTTTGGCCTCGGGGGGAGTGGAGTCGAAGACGAAAATAGGTTTTATTCCAGATTCAAGGAGCCGAATGGTCCTGGTCATCAAACCAGCGAGGTGCGACGTGGATTCGCCCTTGGAGTTCGTCAGCGAAGAAAAGTAGCTGCTCTCCCTAATCGCTATGGTGAACTGATACAGAGCAGTTGATGCATCAATAGCGACAGTGTATCCGGATACGCTGTCCAAGGTGACGTTGCTCAAGGAGCCCGGGGCGAATTCATTGAGAAACCCGATGAGCCCCTTAATACCCATTAGCTCGATTTATAACAGAGGAAGCCTGTAACAGCACTCCCAACACACACCCAAGTGACTTGTAAGTCACGAAATTCGTTTATATAATATCTACGTTATGTGGCACACTGCACCGGGCCGTCGCTGAGAAGGTGTGTAAGGGTAAAACAACAACACACCTGTTACAACCCGGCCTGTCTTGCCTGCAAATGTTACACTGTCTTCTACGGGACCAGTTTGCGTTACCACAACTGCCACACATCAGGGCGTATCCGTGGGAACCTACTGTTCGCAAAGCCAGTCGTTGTACTTGCGATGTCTAAAAAGGGGTGCATCCGCGCCGCCACCTGAACTATTATCGGCCCCAACGAAATCCCTAACGCACCTTGCGAACGATTGAATCCACAGCGATTGCAAGAATCGCGTTTTGAAAAATTGAGATTTGAGCACCTGAATCCTAATGAACGACAGCACAAGGAAGTTTGCACACTCCAAACGTCTAGGGAGACCTTACAAAACACAGCGAAACTCACGTTAGAACAGGGCACACCCAGTCGCCATGACCTTTTCCCATTTCAATTAGAACTCAATATACGACAACGCGAGTGCCGCATTAGTCGTAATCTGCTGTGTGGCTAAATTTTCGCTAGTTGCGGTTTTTCGTGCTAGGGACACCAAATTTTCGAGTGGCGTTTACTTTTGTTTACAGTTTGACGTTTAAAATGTGATATCGCTGTGATTGCTCGCACTGTACCCCGCATGTCTCCGTGGCAACCCGCGTCGGCGATCCACTGAACAGGAACGCTACACATCAGCACATGCCGGCAGCGGATAGCCGATCTAGTTGCTAGATTCGAGTGTACATAGCTGAGTTGCATGGAATGCTACGAATGCGCTATAAACGCGGCTCGAACGGTCCGCACCGAATCGTGGAACAGTAACGGGGCGCTAGGGATGATAATCATACAAGTACAACGCCTCAACGCATGTGTTATACATGCTGATAGCTACTGTCTCGCCTCCCAGGCATAACTCACATCATTTATAGTTGCTCTTTTTTACACCTCCGCCTATACTCATCAATGAACATGGCTGTCTACCATTTGTGCAACGCCACCTGGGCCAAGGTTGGTCAAGTCATCGAAACCAGGCCTGTGGTAGAGACTACCGTATACCACGAGGCCCCAAGAATCCGGATCACGCACTGCGTACCTCAGACCCGGTGTTGCACGTGCATCTCGGATGGAGACGAATACCTCATCTACAAACATCGCAAATGCGGCACTAACATTTACCTTTGAATAATAGATGTTCATGTTTTAGGGTGTAGATGGCGGTAGGTGTGACCGTCGCGGCGTCTGTGGCTTCCAGTTAGACAACCGGCACACACTGACCACTCCGTAGCGATTTCATATACACATGAGTATACCTGACGGCGTGAGGCGCGAAAATGGCTGTATTCACATCAATGTGCAATCTAATGCCATCGTACGTACACACACACTTGCTTCCCCATACGCCTAGTCGTAATGGTACCGTACACATTGCCGAAATCGTCGTAGTTGCACGGTACTGATCAGCAATAATGCTCTAATCGGTATATGTGACTACGGTGGGCATCGTCAGGTTACTGGGTACCGCATAGGCTTGCGCTGTACATCATGGCGGACTCTTCGCCGGAGGAGGGAGTTACGGTGGCTAACCGCCAATATTACGCCAGCGTTTCCAGCGAAGAGTTGGCTACAATGTACGATGACTTGATACAACCGACGCCTGCTCCCAATTCCGTTCCAGGAGGCATAAATGACGCGGGTGATGACGCACGTGTTATCGCCGAGGAAACGACCGCCGCTCGCGCGCAAAACTTGAAATCAGAAGATGAATGTAGCATTATCGAGAACGATAAACCTGTGGAAAATGCAGAAAAGGGAGAACATCCCGTTGTGCATGACATTTATATCATGCCGCCAGAAACCCAGCGATATGACTCAATAGACCTTTCGTCGAGGGGGCCTCCAACATTTGGCGATTCTGACAGATTCATGGGCAGATCATATGACGACGAATGGAGTTATCCGAAGGCATTTTCCAACGCGTCGAACAACTATATGGTGGTTAGGAACATTAGGCAGGACACGAGAGACGCAACCCTAAGTTTCGGTTACGACGAGGCGCAACATTCCGCTGCCCCGTACCCTGACATTATAGAAGCGGTCAATTACTACATGCCTTCGCCCCAGAAGCAACGCCATGATGCGCCGTTCCATGGGGAGAATGAAAGGAGGCCTGACTACACGGTGAGCAACATGGGAGGGGACACCACCGCATCGACGCATAGCAGGTACAGCAACGAGGAAGAGTACTCCGGAGCATACGAGGGGTACAGCGGAGATGAGTCAAACAGTCCTGTGTCAACCGGCAATGGCGAACGACGCACCAGATGCCGGACGCGCAACGTACATCGGAGCGCAGTACGAAATGCATCTCCACCTTCAGAAAGTGCGCAATCTTTGGATTCCGAAACTAACGACGGCGCTTCACCGTCGCTGCGAAGCACAGGGTTATTTGAAGTCCCGTTGAATGTCTGTTCCATGTCACGTATCATTGACCCTTTCAAAGGCTTCTCAAAGGTGCATACGGCACGTGCGGTGAAGCTGCTGCATTTTACCAAGCAGGGCGATCGTACACTATGTAGCCTGGTTAAATCAGCGGCTAAAATCATCCAGACGCAAGTTAAAGATTTGCAAGTTGTGACGATTGGGGTATGCGGCGATTCGAGAACGGGAAAGAGCTACCTCGCTAGCATGCTAGTGAATAAGCCGACCAAATCGTTCAGGTGCTCGGAAGCTTATTCCGCTAAGGGGGCCATGAACCAAATGCACCAGCCACCAGAGGGAGCTGTGTGGGCGTATGTAGGTGTTTATCAGGAAAAGTATGCGTATATATACCTTGATGTTGACGGGTTCGAAAACCACCAAGCGCAGCGCATTGACATGATCAAGTTTTTGCTGTTATTGAGTAACTGTGTGATATGCAACGTTGCCAATCCGCCGAGGACGGGGATTTACGATATGGTGCGCGCAATGATAGACGTCGTTAAGCACGACCGAATGAGCTTCGAAGAGGACGTGAGTGCGCTGGAGATGCAGGAAACCATAGAGGAATTCACAAAGAAGACGTCATTCCTGCTGAACGAACAAAACATACTGTCTAAATCGTTCGAGTCGAAGGAGCACGAAAGCATAGAGGCTGCTGAAGAGGTGCGCTCCGACCTGGGCGAAGCCAACCTGTGGAAGGCACCCATAGTCCATTTCGTTTTCAGGGACAGTGAGGGGCACGTAAAATGCATGGATGACCGCCTTTATACTCCTGAGACACTAGTGGAACAGGGGATATTCGAACACTACGCCAATATCTTCAACTGTAATCGCAGGGATAGGGGCATGGATTTCAAAAATGACATGTTGGACGCATTTGAAATCTTTACAAACAGGAAATACACATCGCTGCCGTGCCCCGTTGTCGTTCCAAAGTCCTTGAGCATAGCCGATCGCTCTTCCGCGTTGAACGCTAAGGATGCTCTAAAACGCATATTCGCCACACTGCTAGCGCCCGCAAACGCAGAAATAATGTCGGCGGATGTGGCAGTGGGATCTCAGACGCGTCTCATCGGAGGCAACGCACCAATCGGCCAACCAAATATTAGCAGCATCCCCAACCACCTGCTGAGCCCGCTGTTCTGTGAGCGACTCGACGAAGTAAAAGCATGCGTTTATCAAGACACCTTATCACATGTGCAATCGCATTCGCATATGAATGGCGGCATGTTTGTAAACTACCTGAAGCAGCTGATTGCCCACTTCAACGCACATGGGATGATCAAACTCAGGGACGCCAAGACGATCATACGTGACGTGCGTGTAAAGGAAAATGTAAATATTAGTAGAGAGGTTATCGTACAGTTCTTCAAGGGCCTGAAACATCACGTGGTTATGCAGCTGCCGATAGAGCCGAGAGTGCTGTTATCGCGCTGTATGCGGCTGAAGCAAAAAAGCCTGCACGATTTCCAGACGCGTGTTTTAGGCGATCAGGCCCTATATCGTGAACAGTATGAGTACCTCGAGAAGTCGCTCGACGGCCTCATAGAGAAACTGGAAGTCAAGAACGACAAAATCGCTAACGACGCTGCAGTGGCCATGTTTGACAAGTGTGCCAAAAGCTTGGACGAGAAGCTCGCCTCAGAGCAGTACACTTACGATGAACTGCTTGTTGACATCGCCAAAATGCGTAAAATGTTCCTGGAAAAGTTCAAGGGACACAGCGACGTAACTGAGAAGGTCTTTCCACAGTTAACCAGGCAACTTTACCGTCGGTATGAAGAACATCACCCGAAATCTCCTACCCCCAATATGGCGCTAATATCTAAGCGGCAAGTGATTTAATGACGGCTTTGGGGAGTGCAAAGCATCAATTGCTGCGGTTTCTTGCGCATAATTACCCTCCGTGTATGTAACGGTAAATGGGGCTCAATAGGGAAACGTATGATCTGGTCTATTGTGTGAGCTCGATTAAGTATGATAGTATAGCTATCATTGTTCAACAAGATTATGTGCGTGACTAGTGGACGCTATGCGCAAGGGAGTGCACCCGAACTCAATCAGGCCGTCATCGCCTCAATTGACGCTAATAGACAGTAGTACTTTACGCGGTATACATAAGCCGTATCACAATTAGACAAGTTAATAATGTGTTTGTCTGCACTACTTCGTACCTTGTATTATCCATATTGGCGATAATCTGGTTCCGTGTGCCATCGGACTATTTTGGCCATACAAGCTACTACGTATACATATGATCATTAGCTGGGCATACGGGCACTATATTACGACAAAGTCTATATTTTGTGTCGAAGCTGTACTACACTCCGTAAGCCTTAGCGATGTTATGACCATATTTATTAACGTGAGTTGGTAAATGATGAATCTTGCCATATGTGATTTTGTAGAGATTGAAGCTAATGCAACAGTACTTCAACGCTCATTACTTCACGATTAATTCGTTTTTAGGTTTTGGTGAGATGAGATTTCTGCTGTGAAGGTTGAGAACATGCGTTGATTCCGCCTCTATGTTTGCGTAGATTGAGCACATTGCTAAAAAGTTCAGCATCACGATAGAGCAAATGACTGTTTATACTGGCGATTATGGAACAAAGTATATCTACAATACCGAGGTATAGAGTTGCTTACGCATGCTGCCTCATGTTTTCCACAGCTCAGTTTACATAGCACCTTGCACGGTAATCGTGAGATTTCCCCTTATTTTAGAATATTTTTACATAACTGATCATGTAAAATGCCTATATAAATAAATATGCCCCGCAATACAGCCATTGCATGAGCCATCGTGCTCAAAGATCTAGTAACTCTGGCATACCATGGGAATGAGCCTATGAAGTCCGTCGCCAAACTAGTGAACATTACTCGGAAAATGACAACATTCGATTTGTATAGGTCCCAAAGTGACTTATAATGTATCTTTTCCTACGACATAGATAGTCCACAAGATATCTATGTGACATACGGTTAGGGATTACGATGTTGGTTATCACCACAATGTCACCAAATAAAGCGACCTGAGTAGTCATCCCACTGCTTCTGATTTACAACATTGCTCCGCTATAGCTCAGCACGTCTCCCAAAAGCATGCTTCTATAGATCCGTGTAAACATTCCGCCAAATACCATCAACTCTGCCATTGACCCGCCGCCACTGATGATGGCACTTCTTAGCTGCTAAGCTGGATGTCTGCTACTGAACTGATACAGTGCATCGTTACCGTGTAATTACGCAATCACAGTCACGAAGCAAACAGAACGAAACTTGAGTGGTGAGCCTACTACATTACTTTGTGGGTTTGGTAAGTTCGCAGTGGCGATGAAGGTGACGGGTAGAAAAACGATGTTATATCGAGGCGCAGCACCGTGGTGTACAGGTTGGAAAACTACGGCAAGGAGAAGCAGAATTGGTAACCCATACCTAAGCCATTACATCGCAGGTGAATCCTGCTAACATTTTAGCATCGTTTGTGACTTTATTATGCATATCGATGAGGTTAGGAGAGTCCACTGTAGGTGTCCCTCATAGATGATCTGAAAACGTCGGAAATCTTTTTGTAAGGTATTGCCGGAAACCCGTAGTAGAAAGATGAAAAAAAGATTAATGCGAATATTGCAAAGAGAACACCAGCAGCAATGTATGCACCTGTTTTTCTGCAACATTGACAATTACAAGAAAATTTTGGACAGTCAGCACAATCTCTGCCAGAGGAACAATTATCCTTACATTTAGAACACGTCTGACCCATTTTTCCGCCGCCCACTTGTCATCAACCTGCGCACCGATGAAAGACTTCCCTGAACCCGAAAGAGTGAGACCATCAAGCGTTTCGCGATTAGCTCTCCGGAAAACTCATAAAACCTCCACATTACCACAATGCGCATGCAGTGCATCACAGATGCCATGAAAGTGGGCGCATGTAGGACAATATCGTATATATCAATGTATGATCAACGATGAGAGCTAAGAAGTCTGACCTCAACGCGGCATAGGCACTCCACCTTTACAAGGGCTACAATGTGCCCCCTATTCGTGTATTGCCGTACGCTAAAGAACTATTCCGGCCGTCATTGAGATGTTAGGCATTAGGACGGTATTCAGTGTTGAGGCCACGTATAATTCACAACTGTGCTTGTTACGTCAAACTATCTCACGGCGTTGAGCCCATAAGCACGCAACTACGTGTCTTAAAGTCCACCGACCATATATTAGCATTCAGGTCGTTTACCTATATGATTAATCGATAGTCCGATTCCGATAACGCTTCTAATGGTCTGACGTGGAAGAAAGTTCAGTCGCCCTAGTTTACTTCGAAATCAACGTGACATGAGGCCTGTGGTATTCAAAACGTAGCAACTAAAAAACGTGTTAACTCAGGTGTTGCACTACGTGCCAGGTAGCTAATTGTATGTATCAGGTAAATGCTAGAGGTGGCGGAAGTACAGTATAGTGTACACCCATAGTACGGGGTTTGTGGAAACTGGAAGGAAGCGGAACATATCTGTTTAAATATTGACATGTATTCGCAACAGACTGGAAAGTTATATTGCTAAGCCTATTAGAGAAGACGTGATAGTACGATTATAGCCCAGCATTCGATTGTCCGGTCTTCTGACTACTATTACAATTGCCGGCATCCCTACTGCGAGTTTCCGGCGACCATATCACAGGACTTGTATACAAGTGAAGACCGTTAACGTACTACGCTTGATGGTGTTCTACAGGAAGATACATTGCCGTCAGCAAGGATGCATAACGATGCGGTTGGGAGTCAGCAAAACGGCTGTTATTTTTTGCGGGGTAATGACTCAATCATGTCGCCTCACATCACCTACGTATTGCAACCAGCGTAGACCAGATGAGCAGTGGAGGTCCAGAAGCGTATCAATTAATGGGTGAAAGAGCGTTGTTTGGTTTGAGAAACACTCTAACCGTTAGCTTCCGGATCCTCGTAATCAATCCACATAATCATATATGATGCAAGGTTAAGGTCGGAACCGTGCAAGCACACATATCGTCGGTGAGTGTTAACGGTTAACGTACTGGTTAAAGATCAATGACTACGGAATAAGTGGGTAACGGTGAACCAGGCAATAAATATGCGTTACCAACTGTGCATCATTGTAGGCTTCATAGTCACGTAGCAACTACTACAGCAAAGAAGGCTTGCGCTGCTATCATCCAGCGCAGTTATTAAATTGGTACTAACGAACGCTGCCATCACCCGACACGTTTGGCTTAGAAAAAGCATAACTATAAAAACCCAAGGAAACGAGCTCATGTAGGCCATATGTCTGGAAATGGCATAGGGAACTTAAGGGTCTAGATTCTCTCACGGACAGATGCAATGCCAGATGCTACCATGTTTGTACCACAGCGGAAGCGGTAGTAAGATGGTGTAGCGTGACTTAGGTGATGTTGTTACCTAGTTAGTGGGCCATAATCAGTTAAATGTAATGCGTATGCCGTCATGCTGTTAAGTCGCCTCGTCAACACATGTAGTGGATACGGATGCTCCTGGTATCACTTCGCTGGGACTGCGGTTCAAGATTGCATGCGCAGCTGGATGCACAACGCTACGCATGGGAGGACATAAGCTCTGTGTTGCACTGTTTTTGCAAATATGGCGGAACTTTGAAATATATAGTCTGTTGCCGTGGGCGGCGTGTGAGTCAAGACAGCGTGGAGGATGGCGGCGGCGAAGACGAAGGAGATGAGGGTTGAGGGGAACGATTGCAACTGCCTTAATATTACATGTGGTCAGGTTGCCGATGGTCCATGCCCATATGCCGAATGTAAAACGTGCAAGTCGTGCTGTAGTCCCGGATGTGAGGGGTGCAAAGTAAAATGCGAGGCAAATGAATCATGTAAGTGTTATATTACTTGCTGTGGCTGTCCGACTGATTGTTATGGGGACAAGAAAAATGGCGAATGTAAAGGAAAAGAATCAACCAACAGTTGCAAGCGGTGCGAAAATAGGTGTACAGAAGGTGGGCCATGTAAATGTTATCAATGCTGCTGCGGACCGCGATGTAACGGCGTAATTTGTAGCTGCTGTAGTTGGTGTGATTCAACCAATTGTTCTGGAGGGCCATGCGACGGCTACGTAATTGGCAGATGCAAAGACAAAGGCTACGACAAGTGTGAAGGCCACGTCAAATACCATGACGGCAATCCTGTATGGGAACGCAAAAAATACGGCGACAAATGCATGGACTCCCATCCATATGCCTGTAACGAGAACGATTGCAAGTGGGCACGTGGAAAACGAGACGAGAACGGCAATTGCGTCCTCAAATGCACATACTGTGGCACACTATGTTCACAAGACTGGTGCAGAATATGGCTAGGTGTTCTAATCATCGGTTTGATCATTTTATCATGCTTTATTGTCATGTGGGGTATGTTTCCCGAGACATTCCACCGGATGACGACTAAAATACGCGCTGCATTTTCCAGCTCGCCTGGCCATCCCGGCAGATCCCTGACTAATCTCGTCGGTGACGAAATTCCCGAGGAGATGAACATTGACCGCTACCCCGCCTTCCGTCCAAGGGCATACGCTGGATTGTCGTAGAGCACGTGGAGTTGTAATACCGCAACAGCTGTGATTTATTACAACGCAATAGTTATGGCACATAAAAGTAGTAGCAACACACGATAATGCTATCTTGTCTCTGCGTTATCCGTACTAAAGGTGCTTGCGTTTGAGGCAGTAGGGGCCTAAGGTTACGTGCCTATTGCCGATGTACCAAATGGCGCCGTCATAGCCGTTCTTTTGCTCACCGCGTTCATGGGTGGCCTACATGCTTTGACACGATCAACGTATGTCAAGGTGCGACAAGCGTCTCTACAGTTGTTCGGTCGGCCTTGTTTTGTACCTTATCATTCTTACCCGCACCCAGCCCACGTAGAGTCCTATAGACACGGCAAAACCCATGACATCACGCTACTGTTCGCCGCTGTACGTGTTATATTAACGTGTATGCAATGTGCGTCTACGTTGGTGCAAATTTCCATTTTATTTTTATCGCCCCCTGCACCCAGTCCGTCGACACACACATCACCTTGTTCTTGTAAACAGACTACGACAACAGCCCTGTTGTATGTCTACGAGACCATCCTTACCTCGCCAATTCATAGCGTGAGTCACGCCCGCTCACGGTGTATTATGCACGTGCTAGGTAACAGTCCTCATTACCGTGGCAGGCAGCTGTCTGACCTGGGATGCCGTTATGAAGTCTCACGAACGACGGCGAGGACGCTGTTCACCTGGCAAGTAACACGGCTTTGAGACACTTAAATGATGGTTATTGGACGCGTTTTTTTAAAAAGTTGCTGTGCCATGTCCAGACAAACAATCGTAGGAGGTAGTGTGATGCAATCAATGAGCTGTAGGGCACCGTGCTAGGGGTATTAAGTGAGCAAAGGAAAGCAGCGTTGAGGGACCGTGCTGACCATATCTGGAGTGTAGACGGACGTACAGGGATAGAGATGGAAAGTGGGCTGAAGCGAATGATGGGCAAGGTGAACGAGGGCCATTATTGTTGAGCTTTGTTTTATAGTTGAATGGTATGATGTGAAGCCGCGTCTCGCATGAGTTGCTTTCAGAGTTGAGGAGACATCGGCTTAAGCTTCGGATGTTAGTTGCGGGTTTCATGTCGTGTTGTTACGATGGTGGCTCGTGCCATCCGTCCTGTCTGGGCACGAGTTGCATTAACAGAATGCTATTATTCCCTGGGTGTCATGTCACTAAGCACGTGTAGTAACATCAGACTCCGCATTCTAGTTAAATGTGCTCTTCCGTGGAGCTACTCCACCGAATCCTCATGCTTACTTATCTTGGACATGCCCGTCTGCCAAGTTTGCTTGGCTGGCGATCCGGGTATCGAGGCGATGCTTCTGCTCTTCCGACGATCTTGGATGAGTATATTATCTTCACTAGGCGGTCTTGTCCCCTCTGTCTTCGCTTATGATCTCCATCGTTACCATGGTAATCCGCCACACCTTACTACTCTTAACTCATACAATTGCTTATCGTCCGCACTAGTCTTCGGTCATACTCAGAGTTAGATTTGGTGCACTCCATGTTTATATTGCGCCTTCATCCATCACGCATCGGCTCCACTACTTGTGATAGCGGAATGGGGGAGTGGTATTTTCGTTAACACGCCTGCTATTAATATGCACAAGGTGGTTATCTACATTCTCCCCAACTTATACCACCCTTAGAGTGTCGGGAAGATGCACTTTGTCAGATTAGTGTACTCTGGAAGTAATGGGGTCTACCAGTAATTTTATGAGATCTGGAGATGATTCGACGTGAATATTAGCTCCAGTATTTCGTAGGTCGCAGCTATTCCTCTGTGCCTCTAAGCACTTGAATGTAGTTGAGAAGCTTCAGCCCAGACCTAAGGTGGATTGCGATTCTGGGTTGTCTAGACGCTGAAGGCTGGGAATCGGTGAGCGGGGCGGATGCCAATTTTGTCGTGATATAGAAATACATCCGTCATCTGGCACGAGTGCAGCTAATGTAGTTGGTGGCATTGAAACATTGTATGCCGAGGGTCTGGCGCTAATCGCATTTTCGCAGGAGTCGAGGTCTGCAGCCTCGGATTGCATATGTAAGTCCATACGATCAACCACACGTTTGTCTGTCGCTTCTAAATGACGGCGCCTAAGAAGCTTACGGATTGTCCGGAAAACCTCCGGGAGGCCATCGACTGGCTCCTCCAGGTGAGGCATGGGAATGACAATGGGCTTGGTGAGTTGGCCAAAGCGTTGAAAAAGTTTATTGATGAGGCTATTGAGAAGGCGTATACCACTAATTTCGATGCACTTCTCAAACTTCTCAATTCTGCCAAATCTTACAACTGTTGTAAGGACAAAGTGGCTGCAATTGAGAAGCTTAAAGATTCAAAAAACCTTACCCCCAACACTTTTGAAAACCTTAAATCGCAATGTGAAGGCATTAAAAATTGCTATAAAAGTCACCTCGAAGATTCGCAACAGAAAGCTTATGATGAAATTGAGTGCAAGTTGGAGCAGCTTGATGGGCTTAATAAAAGTCTCATTGGATTAACTAATGGAAACCAATGTAAAGATCTTTTTGAGAACCTCTGCACTGGTCTCCAAAAATTCCTAGGCTTCAATCCAACTTCCAAAGGCTACGATGGCAGTGGTATTGTGTACTCTGACCTGGACAGGCTGTGTGATGCAGTGATGGCGTTTTTGCACGGGGTGTTGGAGAGTGTTAAAACATATGATGCAGTGACAACTTATGATGAGAAGCTTAATGAAGGTTACAGGTTGAGTAATGTCCTTGAAAGGATTGAAAGATCCATAGGTCAGGGGGTTGCAGAATTTGGCGAGTGCATTAAAGAGGTGGATACGTGGATTGGGAGGTTTGAAAAGGAAATCAAGAAGAAGACTGACGCATTTATGAAACCACTTAAAAACCTCAAAAATGACGTCTTAGTGGATAGGAATTTAATTGATTACGATAAGGAACATGATATTGCATACCAGATATCCGAGTGGAAAAAGCGTGCCGGGCAGTACATTGCCAAGGTAGGTAGATCGGAAAAAGCATTGAAGGACATTGCTGGAAATCTTAAAGCAAAATTGTCTCCAAAAATAAGTTTGTTGAAGCAGGCGACTGAGAATTTTTTGAAGTCGGTGAGGAATGAGGATCTTAACAATATGTTCAAATTGGCAGATGAGCAAATGTTTGCAGTTATGAGTTATGCCGGATCAAAGGCGAAACAGCGTATCAAGAATCTTCAGCAGAGTTTGATACTGTACATTCGTAATTTGCAAAGTAAACTGGGGAAGCTGAAATCTGAGCAATTTAGCAATTTGCTAAAGTCGGTAAATTCTGGGCTTCATTCCTCTCTAAATGCCGCAAATTATGCGATCGATCATTTCATATCTACGTATGGAAAAGATGTAGTAGATGGGTTGACCCCTATTGTAAGCCGTGCACTTAAGCTTAAAGATAAAGTTGCAGCAGAGAAAGCCGTTCTTAAGGCACAGATTAAGCTTATGGGTGATAAGTTAAATGAAGTTAATAATCTGTATACGAAGGTTAGAATTCCGGAGGAGTTGGTTGGTTTTCAGGGTGGTGGTGAATGGGATATGAATACGTTCATCGTACAGGTAACAAAGCAAATTGAAAATAACATTGACTTGTACGTAGATAATTTCGGAAAGGCGTTATATAAGGGTGTAGATATGGCTGTGACATTGACTCCTGGCCATGTTCCAGGTCTTGAAGCTTTGGAAGGCGATAAAGAGTTGAAAGAAAAGTTAGGGTATTTGGGAAGTTTGTTGGAGAGTGCAGTCGCAGACAAAAACAATGGTGGTTTGGGCTATAACATAGAAACTGTGCTAAAGTATCTCAACGATGCCAAAAAGGTAATAAATGGGGAATGGGGAAACTTTTCTATGATAGTTGGGAATGCAATGAAAACCGCCCTTAAAGGCAAGGTAATCGCCGGAGTCAACGACCCCCAAATTTTCAAACTCATTACTAATGCCGTCCGCACCGGAATAAATAAGCTTCAGGGGGCGGTAGATGGAATAATTACCAACCATTTGAACGAAATCAAACGAAAGCTTACGGAGCTTCAAACTATGGACGAAGAAACCACTACTTCAGGGTCATTATCGGATCTTCAACAGCAAGCAGATGATCTTAACAAAGCAATTGACAGCTTCCTGAGTAATACTGTTGGCAACACTCGTGACACGAAAAAAGATGCTAAGCGTACCGTTTTCGCAGAATTGAACTATGTTAGAGACCAGGTTACGGAACTTGGCCGAAGCATTGCGGACGTGATGGAGAAAGTCGATGATGTTGGTAAAGAGTTAACCTCTTGCATCGGAGAAGCCGAAGCGCTGCTTATAATGGCGCCAAACGAAGCCGAAAGGGTCATGGAAACTCTATGCAAAGAAGTAAACAGTAAGATTGAAAGAGCGTTCACGGAATTGCAGGATAAGGCCAAAGACCTCTACAGTGAAAGGAAGAAAACTGAAGTGGAAGCGTTGGAAGATATTATTGAAAAACAACTCAGGGATGTTGAAAATTTAATAAAAGATGACTTGGCAAATGGTGTCAACGGGTTCTTGCGTAAAATAAAAAAAACATTTATTCCCAAAGCTTATGAGATTAAAAGCATTCCGACAACATCGGGCTCAAAAGCAAGAAATACCGCGATAATTGTACAAAACGCATTTACACAATTTATGAGTGTATTACTAATGCAGGAAGAAGTTATGCGTTTAGAAATTGATGTTTCAAATTTTGCGAGTTCTTTGGATTCTCTCCTGCGAGAAATATATAAAAACCAACATTTCGATTATGTCGTCACGGATAAACTTAAAACGTTGGACGATGCGCTGACATCATTTTCAGCAGAAACCTTAAATGACGCCCCTAAATATGTCCTTTACCCCCTAAAAGTCGGCCTCCTTAACTTCACCGCGCAACTCGGCCACGCGTACGTGAACAGGTACTCGGGGGTGAAGATGGGTAAATTGCTTGAAGTTAAACCTTCATCTAAGAATCAAAAGCCTGCCGAAAATCAACTTGCTACCACCCAACCCCCTCATTACGATTTAACCCCTGAGGGCCGCAACTGCGCCAAGGTGTGTCTGACGATACTGGAGATGGTGAATGATTCATGGTGGAAGTTGATCAAAGCATGTAAAAACAACAGTAGTAATCAAATTAACTTAGATGAAGGAAAGAGACTTGGTTTTTTGTTTTACAGCCGAGGATACAATGTGGTTACCGGTAGGAATAAGCAGGACGGTGAGTTGCGGAATAAAGACGCAGCGATGACCGGGGATAAAATTAGAGAGTTGTGTGAGAAAGAAGTAACAATCTCCAACAGCAATGCGCTACTTGGAGTCAATAAAACAGGCACCGTCCCAATTTACTTACTGCTTCGTTACTTGAATGATAGAGTAGACGACTACACTCGTGTATGCCACCTGAGGCACATCGGTTCACCTAAGGCGCCGACAAATGTTAACCAGATGCTGCACTGGCTCTCTGGGCTTTCACATAATTCCGTCTATGGCCCCTTATGCAAATACTTTAAGCAAGTCATCCCTAAACCTGGGAAATATAAGGAGACGCCGTATGATAAAATCCCAGACGATGAACTCAATCTGCCTGCCACTATAGACATTAAATACAACAATCTGAAACCGACGCTTGCGGAAGTATGTGCCTTTGCCAGACGTGTATTGATCTGCATACTTGGCCATGGTCACGCAGACGGGCGGTACGCCTGTGAGTTCAGCACGAATGCTGATGGATTAGATTATCCGAGTAGCTCCAGTGCCTGCTTCGACACGCTCGTTGATGTTTTGAATAGACTCTATGATCAACTTTATTTTGTATATGTCCAGTGTTACCGTGAATCAGATGATATTAGTTGGCGCGACTGCTGGTATGGTAGGTACGTTGGCGGATCAGATTGGAGGTGCAATGAAAAGCAATGTCCCAACCAAATGGGTGGTCAAACGTGCCCCCAAATTGCCAACCAAAATGCTGACCAAAAGTGCGACCAGCATCCTAAATGCGGCCTAAAATCGCCATTGCAGTCATTCCTCGAAGATGGTTTGCCAGGCTTCTTGCCTCACTCCTTCAGCAAACCTGGATGCAAACTGGAATGCACAGTGTCCAATCACAGAGGTATTCCATGCAAAACGCCCATGGGATTCGCTGACATCAGTGTCACGGCTTCGCGTACATCCAAAGGTGAACGTATTATGAAGGTTCTTGGAGCGTTCTGTGGCCAACAGGATAGCCCACTTACGAAATTGTGCGGTGTATTTATCTGTCTTTTGCAGAAGCCTCCGCAGACTCTCGGTGATATGTTCTCGTTTTACTTCTGTTACCTTAATGAATGGGGAAAGAATTCAAAAGAACACAAAAAGGATGCGTTTGACAAGGCTGTTGCTGGAGCATACTTCGGTGTTTCGTACCCGCAGTTGAACGTTTCTTCAATTTGGTTAACTAGCAATCATGCGCACAAAACCCATGGTACCGGTGACTTGTACAGTCTCTACAGCTGCGATTGTGAAGGGAAGTCTGAAATCACATGCGGCAGGTATATGAAGCCGTTTGGTTTAAACACGTGGCTCGTGTTCTCGAACAAAAACGCCAACCGTTACCTTTCCTGGATCGTATATCTCACCGAAACGTTTTATGACCTGCTCGACAAGTTGTATAAAAATTGTTGTAATAACTGTAATTCGCCGGGTACCAAGTGCCACGGAAGGATATGCTCTGCATCATGTGAAGTCAAAAGCGCTTATGAGTCTGACAACCCTTCGAAGAAAGTCGAAGGTAAACATCACACAAAGGACTGCAAATCCATTGCTCAGTGTGCCTTCACACGTCCCACATTGTACAATTACGGATTCGTATTAAACAGCTTAACGAACCTCAGCGGCAGAGATAGTGTTGAAACAAAGCGTACATGTGGAGATTTCTGCAGAACCTTAGAAAAAGTTATCAGCAAAAATATATCGGACGGTGCGCCGCTGCCAAAACTCATTTACGTCCACATCCCCGAATTCCTTTGGAAAATTAGGGAACCATTCTCCTACCTTGTCCTCGCCCTATGGTCACTATCGCTCCTCTACCTGTTCTACGTCTTGATCGGACGCCTTGACACGCTACACATCCGCTCCCACCTGAGATCACTTTCAAGTCACAAGATAGCCGCGCAGTCGCTACTCGCCGCTGCACGTGTCGGCAAGCTCAGCAAGATATCGTACTTGCAAGCCTAATCGCACTTCCACGTGTGATCGTCATTGCCGCCTTAACGCCATTCACCACGTTGATGGTACTCACGACTATAAATATGCCACTGCCTAGCTCACCCAGCCACCTAACTAACAACCCACCGTCTAACCTAATGTCTAGCGTAATACCTAATCAGCGATTTGGCAGAGAGTGTAGTTGATGCATTACAGTGTTAGTCGCTTATTTATTCAGCATTGATTGTGAGAAATGGCTGCTTCACTTCACTTTGTCAGTGGAACGAAGCTGAGTGAGTGGCCATCCGTGTAGCCAGTTAATGAGTGCTCCAGCCGAGGATGTGAGTACGACATTAAGTAGATGGCTATAATGTTTGTGATGATGCGGATTGTGTTAAGATTTCAGAATGCTCTATGCTAGGTGACATGGCATTTTTCGACGTCACGTCCTAGAAATGATATATCCGCCTGGCATCACAGGCGGTCTCGTGGCAGTGAGTAAGATAGCAATGCCGTACTGTACATCACTTAAACAGTTTATGTCGCACCTTCGTCAAGCCCATGGTGGCACGTGGTTGGGTGATGTGGCTTACGGTGGGTGGAGTTGTGGCCGGGCAACTCTAATAGTAGTTGACCGAATACACTGGGACTAAAATAAAATTTTAATTATTCTTATGAAAGCGTTTCTTCTGTGGTGCCAGGCGCGCGTATGTCGTGTCACTGCCGGTACGTTTTTTGTCGGCCGACCGAAAGGTGACAGAACACCGAGGAGAGGGTGCTTGGCGGGGTCGGGATAAAAGGTTAGGGGACTTACCCCTTCTTCGATCCTGCATCGAGATATGGTTTCTGCTATCGTAAGTTGTACGTGCTGCTACGCCGATTTTACTCCTGTTGTTCTGAAAACCTGGATTGGCTGCCTGCCTCACTCCGGGTAGGTGGGATGTTTGTCAGAAGTCGCTGCTCGTCCACTTATATTTGAGGGTTGACTAGACAAATAAATGTCTTCGTTTACGGCATTTGTAGTGGTTGGTTTAAGTTTGACGATGCTGATTGCAGCATTTTTGCTCATCCCACTTTGCCGTCTGGCTATACTGTCAATGAGTGGGCGTAGTGAGTGGTCAGGGTAGAGATTTGACAAGTTTAGTCGCTTCCAGCTGACGTGGTATGGGAGTTGTCCCTGTTGGTTTGTGAGCGTGGATTGGTGGATGATTGGAAGTGGACGAGATGGCGAAGATAACAAGTAAGATTCCTGCGCTTAACAATCTTAAGCAGTGTCTCCAGTTCCTGGAGTGGTTGAAAAATGACGAACATATGCAAGGTCAGGTGGCCGAGGAATTGGCTCGGCGTCTTAGAATATATTATTCTAAGAATTCAGATGCACAGAACATAAAAACCGCACTGTCGCGATTGCTTTTTCAAGTGTCACACTTCTATGATAAATTGTGCAAAGATGCGCAGCCTACTAATTATATGGAGAACACGCCTAGTGTGGTATTATTTACGCTACTCGCTTGCATTCCCAAATTGCTCTCCGTCGTCTACTTCTTGCAATATCATGTGGATAAGAGGTTCGTTGCGGTGGGTGGAGGGGACTGGGCGGACCAAACGATTGGATTGGTTGCAATGTCTACATCTGGTGTCAGTAAGATTGATACATATCTCATTGATACGTCCTTCGTTAAGTATGGTGTCATTTCTGGTGGATTCGAAAAAGGCGAGTTGAAAGAAGGTAAAAATGGTGGCTATACCTACGGTGGGGAGATGGTTGATAACCTCCCAAAGTTACTGGAAGAGTTACATACGAATTTCTTTAGTGATGTCTTTGTCACATCGGCTTTGACCAATGCTGGCTCACAGGCTTCCAACACGGCAAACGCTCTTGCATTGCTCAAAACATTTTGCGAGATTGTGGACAATGACAAGGATAACAAGGTAGAAAACGCTCTGGATGGGTATATCAACGAGTACGGAAACTGCATAGATTGGGAACAATTGAAACCACATTGCGCCATTCTTAAAAAGTCACTTGAAAAGATTTTCAATGCTGGTATCCTCTCCAACACTGGTCATTCGCCAGCAGTTGATGATCTTAACAAAGAAAAGTTCGCTAAAAGGATGACGAGGTGGCTTAAAGAGAATTTGGATAGAGTGGGGTCAAGTCTGAAAGAAATTAAGGCAAATCGCTATACAGGTGCTGGTGAATATTTCAACAAGCATTTTTTCCCATATGGTTTTATATTTGATGAGCGAAACCTTGGTACGGAGAGCAATGGGTCAGAGAATTTGGATCAGAAGTGGAAAGGGGTAATAGGGATGCTCGGTGGGTACGGTGGAGAACTGGATGCGCTTGTACACATTTTAAAAGGTCGAAAGTGTGATCAAACCCATGGCCATCATACATCCCCTCAGGAAGCAGATGCCGAGGATCAGTATGATGATGTTGTAGAGTTGGTGGAGGATGGCACTCTGGTGGATGCTGCGTCATCAGGATCTCCAAACCAAAATAATGGTCAAAGTGAACAAAAGCCTGAAATATCGCAAGCACCACTTGGTTCTGACACTCCTCCTGAAGATGGTAAAGGTCAAGGCCCCTCTGGTTCGGGTGACGGAGGCAAGAGTTTGCAGGTCAGTGATCCTCCAGCTCAACAGCTAGTTCAACCACCAGCAGCTGCACATACTTCCTCAACAAGTACTCCGAGCCCAGGCCATCCGTCACCTGGTGGCCATGGTCCAGGTGGTGGTACAGGCGCACCGGGGTCTAATGGTGATCCAGGTCAGCTGGGGCCTACTGGTCCGGTTGCTTCAGCGTCTTCTCATCTTCCAGATGCACAGGGGATACAACCGCCTCCGCCCACACTTCAATCCTCGGCAATGTCCACTCCAACCCCTCCCGCCAGTCCTGCTGTAAGCCCTAAGCTCCCTGCTCAAGCTGCGGTGCTAGGTGCGGGGTCGGATAGTGCTTCGTTAGGTACACAGAATACAGTATCTCCACAGGCAGTGCGCAATCAGGCAGCCAAGGTTTCGACCCCGCGATCTGCTGCATCTGGTAGCCTTGCTCCCGGTAGTGGTCGAGGTCAGCATTTGCCTGAATTAGAAGTGGAAGTTTTGAAGCCTAAATTGATACATAGTAGGGGTGTTTATAAGCCAAGTGCCGATGCGCTTTTCAATTATGATATTGAGAAATCACGATATGGCAAGGGCATCACCCCTCCTAAATATCCTCTGACCGGCCCGCAGACATTTGGCAAACCACATTCCCAATCGGATTTAGCTTACAACCGGGATAAGTTACGAGAAGCGTCAGGTTTGTCGAACGCATTGGGCCTTCATGACGCCGATGTGCCGTTTGAACGTTTCGATTTCCATGAATCACCCAACGAAGGAATTACTAGTGAAGCCTATATTCCCCAATGCCGTGAACCCTGGTTTGTTGAGCCTTCTTCCCTTACCACCATCTCAGCAACCAGGTCGCCTCCCCCGCCCTCCGATCATTTGCCTCCTCCCCAGACGATCCGGGAAATGCTTTACTGGCTTGTGGGCTTGACTCAGTATAGCTATATTTATATAATAGAGAAGCACGTCAAAAGCATCTTAAATGAACAAAACAACGACGTTTTATATCCTTCGCAGCACTCCGATGCTGTAGAGGTAATCGGTGATCCCTCCACGCTGGACGCTTCCCATGTAACCGCCAAAGTGACAGAAGCGTGCCACTACGCTGCGGTCGTTATATACCGGATTGAGGACAAAGGCATTTCGAACGCTATGTCAATTCCCGAGTTCAATGCAGAGTATCGCAATTATTACTACTCTCTCGACCCCGCCGGGCTCCTCTGCCAGTTGCGTGACTACGTGTACGCCTGCCACCACCAGCTGGAGTTCTTAAAGTCGCAGTGTAGTCGGGACAAGTCACATGGTGGTTGGGTAACTTGTCAGTATGGGCAATCCGTATCTGCTGACTCCCCTCTCCAGGCCTTCCTGACTGACGCCTCCAACTATAACACTTATTTCTACAACCCGTGTGACGTCTGCCTCAAGAGTCGTATCAGGATGGGATTCAGAAAAGGTTATTTCGGCAAGAGCCCCAAAGATGCCAGCTACCTCTATTACCTCCTCTCTCCCACCTGCAGCGTCGATGATGATCCCTTGCTGACATTGTCCGCTTACCTCAACTGCCTCACCAGGCGGACGCCACGCACAACCGGGGAGCTTGTCTCATTCTTCCATCATTTCGGAAATGAGCTGTACTTATCACATTCGAAAGGACCGTCAAACCTGGGAACTGCCCTGTCCACTCCGCATCCCAACTGCCCTGACTGGGACCATCTTGGTCGCCACGACCTTCACGCCGTCCGGGGTATCAGGGGTACAGACGCTTTCAACACCATCCACGACAATGCACATCCCCGTACCTTGTCCACACTGGTTGGCTGCAGCGGTGATCGTGCCAATTGCCCTCAACACTGCTCCCCAATCACCTATCGGGCGTACTCCCTGTACTCTCCGACTTTCGCCCACACCTACCTCATCTGGGCGGTTTACCTGCCGGACAGACTGTGGGAGTCACTCAAGAAACTACGTTATGATTTAGAAGGGCATGGTAACACCAAGTGCGCATCACTCCACTCATGCCCCTATGCTATGCCCCTCCTCTACCTACACGGGTTCACGCCACCGGAGGGCACACCGCAGACATCACTCAAGTGCTCTGATGTCATCTCTAAGTTGGAAAAAATTGTCAACGGTCAACCTATCGCATCACTTATGACCCGCATGGACGACTTCCTCTACAAAGTCAGGATGCCCTTCATCTACACGCTCATCGCATTGTGGTCGGCCGCAGCACTTCTCCTCTCATACACGATACTGTACCGCCTGGACATCCTGTACCTGTGCTCTCATGCCATCAGGTCTAAGGCTTCACACCTCATCGACGTCAAGGCGCTGCTCACCAATAGCAGGAAGATGCTCTCACTCTACGACGCCGACTACTTTGACGATGATCCCAATGATCTCATAGACCAGCTTAAATAACTACTAATATCTCGCGTATAACAATACTTCGCAACACATAATATTAGTTCATTATTTTCATGATCTTAGTTGCGGCGACAGGTGCCGGCCAGTCAGGTTGTGATACGGCATTCGGAAAAGTAATTGCACAATGTAATCAAATGAAGCGTCAATAGTGTCGCATATCGGGGTGTTCATAACGTGCATGATGTGCCTTGATGTGGCATGTTGCGAATCGTATGGCATCTTCGCCATTCCGGTCGGCGACCAACATGGTGCCAGACAGGAGATCAGGGGCGCGACCAGAGAGCCAGGCGAATTGCGAGGTAGGAGGGTGCACAGGAGTGGCGCAAGGGGCATTAAGGTGCGTGAAAGGAAGGCGGGGAAAAATAAGCCGAAGGAAAGGGGGACGTGTATGAAGGAGAGGGGAGTGAGCAGGGAGGCAAGGAAGTGAATGAAATGAAGGGGTGGAGTGAGTTGTAGGAGGCGAGAAGGCGGGAAATGGTCTTTAGAGAATGCTATGGCAGTGTAAAAAGGTGAGGGGATAAGGAGCGAAATTGTCGAGGGATTGGAAGAGGCGGCAACGTGGCGATGTGGAAGGAGATAGGGAGCCACGTTAAGTGAGACTGAGACAGACGGGAGAGGTTGAAAGGGATGAAAAGTGAGGTGTTGGGGAAATGAAAGGATAATGTACGACAAAGTAACGGGGGATCGGGGCGTAAACTACCAGAGATAAGACATCCCGAGTAACGGAATGCCATCAGCAGCGTGGAGATGTATAACCCGTGAAAACTACATGGCTATGACGATCACTGTTGTGTCGAATGTGCTCCTGCCCAGACAGGATAGATGGCACCAGTTACGATGGGCGACAGCCCGACGTGGAACCCGCAACCAACAGCAGCGTGAGGTGTTAGCCCCGCAAAATCGAAACCGGCCCTAGTCATGTAGCCACATAGCACACTACAATATGCAAGCATAACAATAGTTAAGCACTATTATATATCTGAGAAGAAAGTTCAGTGCGAACCATACAGCCTTTGCCACTCTTCGAATGAGAAATCACTGCTGGCCGCATTCGAAGGGCGTACCCGCCGCAGAGCACGGATAAAGTCGTCTATGACTAGACCCCTAAATACGCTAGCGTCCGGAATGTTTTCGATCCCACCGTATGCTTCAACGGTGTCGTCGTAAGAATATTCGGCTGCTTTTGTGCACAAAGCCAGCAGATCGCTGCCGTTCCATCCTTCCGTAGATGCAGCGATCTGGTCCAATTCATCACTACTTAATTCACAATTTCCGTTACAATTCTTGCGTAGAGTGTCATGCAAAAACGCCTTGCGGGTTTCCAAGTCAGGAAGTGGGATCAGAACACGTTTTCCGAATCGTCGAAGCGCCGCATCGTCCAACATCATGGGGCGATTGGTGGCCGCAATGACCACCACTGTTCCATCATTCGTGCCGCAGTGCAAACCATCCATCATTTGCAGCAGCTGGTTCTTCATACGTATAGAGAGGTCGGCCTCGTTCGTGCTGCGTTTGCCAAGCACAGCGTCCACCTCGTCGATGAAAATAATAGAGGGGCTATCAAAATGAGCCACCTTAAAAAGTGCCTTGATGATAGACTCACTTTCACCATGAAATTTGCTAGTTATAGAGCTGGGAGAGACCTCGAAACAATTGGCGCGAGACAAATTTGCGATCCATTTAGCAAGCGTAGTCTTCCCCGTTCCTGGCGGGCCGAAAAGTAGCACACCTTTGGGCGCCCTCAGCAATCCCGTGTGAAGGTCGGGTCGCATAATTGGCTGTACGACCTTGTCCTTGAGCGTTTTCTTAACTTCATTTAGACCTGCAATGTCAGCCTCGCAAATATTGTACAAACTTGCGTCCAACTTCATATTCAACACAACGTTGATGATCTCGGGAGTGAGATCAGCACCTACCAGAGGTACATATCGCTCATCCACAGGCGGTTTCTGCTTGGAACTTTGATTTGTATTCCCAGACGTAACTAAACTGTTCAAATTCGTCTTGGAAGGGTAACTCAGACCGCATGACTGGCGGGGTTTGTCCGAGCCGATATTGAGTGGTGCCTTCTTTTCCTCACAGTCGTTTACTAGTACATCCATACCACTTTTAAAACCCGGATCAGTGTTATTTGTCCTTTTAGTGTTCTTAGCAGCCAACCGCGTACCGTCTGTTGCTGCCTTAGTGGCGCCGGCCTCCCACTGCCGTTTGACAGTGCCACTAGGATTTGGTTCGTCATCCTTAGTGGCACCATGCGATTCAGAGATTTCTTTCTTTGTGTTCAGATATGCAGGCGGGTCTTGTTTCGGTTGGGCCGCTTTAGGGGTTGGCTTGATCTCGGGCCTGGAGATGACTGGAGAAGCCTCTGGTGGCACGGCATTGGCTACTCCGCCTGATACTCGCGATTCCGTAGACTTAGATGTGGGTTGAGATGCCGTGGCAACATTGGTGGATGCATCACGGCTGGCTGGTGCCACTGAAGGTGTGGCTGTTGCAGGAGTTGAGACGGCACCGTTTTGTGCGCCTACGGCGTTACTCGCCGCAACGCGTGTCTGCCTGGCACGCAAACCTGACAGCCTCGCGATATTTCGGACGGCATCTAGTTCCAGCTCTCCCAGTATATATCGCCTGGCGGCATTTTTGAGCGGAATACTCCCCACGAAGGATTTGCCGTCGAAAAAGCTTTTCAGGCATTGTCTCCTACTACCTGTGATCGACGAAGCGCCTGTTAAAACAGCGGAGTCGGATGTGCTGGAGTCGTATATGCTTGTGTAGCGATTCCTCCTATGCTGCACATTAGACAAATCAGGCCGAAGCTCGGCGACGGTGGCATCGAGATTCAGAGCGATCTTTTCCTCGAACTGGAGGAGGAAATCGCTCACGGTGTCGTGTATTGTATCGGCATGATAACTATCAGCATTGCTGTCATTGCGATTGCGCGATTCCTCCAGCAACAAATCCGTGTATCTAGCTGCGTATTCCACTGGAATACGCTCCCTGGCAGCAGCCGCGGCGAGCTGATAGCAATAGATAAAACATTTAGACACACAAAACATACCTTAATTGCAACATTTTCCATCGCTCAATGCAATAATCCAATCTCAAAAGAATACACCCATGTTACAACCTGATGCGACGGACTGTCGACACCGATAGTCGGGTTGAGTAACGCAAATATGTACACATCAACGACTTTGCGAATGCTCGACAATTGTGTTGACTTATCAGGTGAGGAGTGTCTACATATCACCGCGCCACATGATTACAGATTTGGGATGTTTCCATCTCACTAAAGGCGCCCCAAAATATCGCAAAAGACAGCGTAGTACTCTCATAAATGCAACGAATTAGTGTAGTCGGTGGCATGTGTACTGATAATTATCGACGTAGGTGTACGTTAGTCGCCCGTGCTTAGCTCTGTGTACTTACGCACTTCTGGACGCGCTCCTAATTCAGCCACATACGTGCTAACACGAATGTGAACTCATCTGAAATTTATAACGCATTTAGGAACATCTTTGGTCGTCGTAAAAATCGAAGTAAATGAAAAGGATCTCAGCTGGATTCTGAGATTTGCATCCATACACACTGTAGGAGTCATAGATAAAGAAATAAAAAATTTTGTTTTATAGGTTCCCGTATAATAGGCGTTCACTCCGATCGTGGAAATACATATGATTTTGTGGGTCGAAGTTGCCTGAAAATTTGTGCTGCACGACTACGCTATTTCTCACTTGTCGAAAAATCGTATTTTCCGGATCCTGTCAGTATCGAAAAACGGATTTAATTATAATTCGCAGAAGGGCTGTGATATTATTGTCATATGTGTGGACGAAATTCGCTAGTACCACTATAGGTCATTTCCGGACCTCCGCTATTTTGACAACGGCAAGGCGCCCGAAAATTTGGCACATCTTTTCTGAAATGGAGTATGTGTGTCAACTTCGTAAGCCAGCAGACACTCTCGAGGTGGCATTGGCCTCCGGCGAGGCGAAAGTCAAATGTCCCCTGTACATTTTGTTCTTAAAGGCAGTGATGGGTGGCTATTTCGCTGCCCTGGGAGGCCACGCCGCTATGGTTTTGGCGTCTCACTTTTATTTAGAACATCATTACGCTGCCTCTAAACTGGCGTTCGGTCTCATTTTCTCAGGTGCGCTCGTCTGTATCGTCTTCACTGGAACGGACCTGGTGACAAGCAACTGCATGAACTTCGCCCTGTTGGCATACACGATGAGAATAGGTCCGGGTGATTACGCTATTAGAATGGCCACGTCGCTTATCGGCAACTACACAGGAGCCATAACAGGAGCGGCAATGCTGAGCGCCGGCACAGGGTTCTTTATGGAGAATGTAGGGTCTGGTTCGCCATACTTGAAGGCTGTCTACGACTTCAAGCTGTCGCTGCCGTTCTGGCGCGTGATATTCAGTGCTATCGGTTGCAATTGCTATGTATGCATGGCGGTCTGGTGCTCCTACGCCTCTTTGGATTCGTCGGGAGCCATCTTGTCCATGGTATTACTCATCGCAAGCTTCGCCGTTGCAGGATTCGAGCATATCGTTGCCAACTTCTACACGCTTCACGCAGCGCTCATGTCTTGCAAGGAAACTTCGTTCCTCACCGTCTACGGAAGCAACTTAGCTCCCACGCTCATAGGGAACTATATCGCAGGCTCGGTCATTATCGCACTGCCGATCTTCCTCATGTACGGCCGCAAACACGATGAGAACGTCACACAAACATATGAAGACACACCTGTGTGAATTTTTAGTCGTTAAAACGATATGTGTATTGATGTGTTGACGGTACAGTACGTAAAGACGACATACGTCTATTGAGTCCGCTGACAATAAAATGTCCCCTATTTGAAAGCACATATTCACATTTATAAGTGCATTACGTAAGGCCATTTTGGCGGTCGCTAAAACGTGATTCTAACCCTCTCATTCCCCGCACATTGTTGTCTGGCGTGACTACTCCGCTACCGCGATACGGCAGGAATGTGTGTTCTCTAACTCATTTATCAAAGATGACTCGTAAAGGAAAAAAGCAGGAGGAACGCAAAGTGCGGTCGTCGGATTTCGCGATGTACCAGACCGCGAATTCCAGACCAACGGGGTTGCATCACATCTTCGACTCGTTTTACCACGATGCAACGGCATACGGGACTGGCGATCAATCGCGAGATGGGCGCTCTGATGACGCCTCATCTGCCTTTTCACAGTCACAGGCAGAACTTCTCAAGGCGCTGGAGAAGCTCACGAAGAAAGACGGCACCACCAAACTGAAGGCCATTGAACACCTCATTTCGCTGCTTGATGACACCCCAGACTATGTTTTGGAGGGCTTGGTGCCTGATTTCATGCATCTTTTTAAGCGCATCGCAGTCGTAGAGCCTTCAAGGAAAATACGTCTACACCTTGGACAAGCCCTTTCCCGCATTGCCAAAACACTCAAAAAGCGTATGCAGGTGCACATGGATGGGATTGTGACATACTGGTGGATGGCGATGCATGACGATGCACCGGACGTGGCTAGCGCATATATCGAAGCTTTTCACAGCCTCTTTTCGGCACCCGACGCCGAAAGAACTGAACTGGATCGCAAGACGTTCCGCGTGCTCACACATTATATCCAGACAATCGCAAATACCAGCCTAATGCTACTTAGTCGGAATATAGAGGAATATAAACGCGATTGGATGGATACTTTTGGCAAGACTTGCGACAACTCCGCCACTATCTCGGACATGCACAATAGGCTCGTCTGTTCGCTGTTACAAGGTATTGTTAACCTTATGACTCAGCAAAGACTATTTGCCAATGAAGTGGATGGAGATAAGCTCCCCGTTACGGTATTCGTCAACGATGAGCTCGTTAATAGAATTGGTTCGCTGTGCCTCAACGGCACGTTCAGGCAGCGTCTAGCAAGTGCGCGACTACTTGTTGAATTAGTCAAAGTCTTACCGGCCGGTAAGCTGCCAATCGCGAGGAAGCTGTTCGGAATAGGTATGAAACGGGTACACGAGGACGAAGAAGCACACATTTCGTACCAACATGTGCGTCTAATTTGCGCCTGTGCCAGGTACAATAGTGCATGTTGGGAACCATCGATATTGGGAAATTATGCTTCATTTGTTAAACGGGTCCTGGAACAACACACAGGGGACTCCGCAGTGACCGCAGAGCTCTATTCTTTGTGTCCTTGCCTAGTGTCGTATCTGCCGCAGGAGTGGTTGCGGTCGCCATCCGGGGAGCAGGCTGTGCTTGAAGTTATCAAATACGTCCTACATCTCCTGAGTGAGAAGTTGCAAGCGAATTATGAGAAGTCATATGCGTACGATGTCAAAATGTTGAGCCAGGTGGGCAGCAGTATGCTCTATTGCTACTACCGCATACTTATGCTTCTAGAAGGTAATTGCGAAACCATCGCACAACACGCCATTGCTCCCATATTGGAGTTGCCGTATGAAAGCACTTCTCTCGCTAAACATTTACTATCGCAACTTCCGCGCATATTCACCGAGTTCATAGAGGAAGCAGAGGCCATGAAATCGTCCGAGGCTATCGATACCATCCTGACGATGTTAAGAAAAGTAGATGAGAAACAAGTCAATGGTGTTCTAATGACACGTATATTTGACTCCCTGTCGAAGGGTGGGCATAACGACGTAGAAGATGTGGAACCCCGTGACAGCATAAAGTCGTACGTCCGCAATGCACAGAAGGGCCTGAAGTCGCGGATCATGGAAGACGAGTTGCCGTCTGTTCTTATGGAATTTTTGGCCGAACCACAATCTCCGTCGTGCGTGGAGCGTATGGACGAGATGTTGAGTGTTGCTGACAGCATCACTACGCTGTCCAAAGACTCGGGCATTTTAGTGGCTCCGCGCTTCTTTATGGAACGAAAGTACCATGATAGTTGGGAATTCGAGGGCGCGTTTGCTAAACTTTCGCGTGTATTAAAATTGTTCGAACCTTTATTGAATGAACCCGAAAAATATTATCCTGAGGAAACGGATGCGAAAAGCGTATTGCTCGTATCGTTGGTGGCATTGCAAAATACCGACTCTGACGATAAAGCGGTCAATATAGCAAAAAAAGTATACAGCTGTCTAACTGAACTTGGTGATGGCAATTGCTTGGCGGTTTTCCTCAAATTCGTTAACGCGTCACAACGCTTTTCGCATTGCCTATCTCAAACAATGCTCGGGTGGTTAATGCAGCCAGAACACCTTAATGTTGCAACTTGCGAAGCTGTATACAGTGCGGTCGATGTCTCGTCATTGGATGCAGAAGGTTTGCTCAAATATGAGCTGCTCCACACTGTACTGCGGTTCGAAAGGAAAACGGCCGTTAAGGGATACAAACCGAAGGAGCACGGAATGGTCGACGACGTTGTCGCGTTCTACCTAGTGGGGTACTATACAAACTTGTTAGTCAGAATAGATACCCTTCTTAATTTTAGCGTCGCACTTTTGCCGGAATGGCAACAGGGTAAGTCAACCGCCGACAGTGATCGCCTTAAGTCTTTTCTACAACTGCTTCAACGGGGAAAGGACACGTTTAAGTACTCCCATGATACGAGCAGTGAAGTGGTCCTCAACAAAGATCTTGTAAACGCAATGATATCGCTGCAATCTACGCCGTGCAGGTGTACCGTGTCGATCAGTCGTACAATATCTGCTCTGACACAAGCGTCGGTGCTGGTTGATGCAGTTATCCACCATAGGAATGCAGTGCTTTTTGCTCAATTGTGGTATATGAACTGCGAAGCCTACCTTTTCGTGGCCGACGAAACGAGCAAATTGCACAGAGATACTGAGGCGGTTAACGGAACGGCAACGCAATCGGATGACGATACGGCAAAAGGCGATGAAGTTGCCGCGTCAAAGATTCATGGCGATAAAGTGGATCTGCAAAACTTTGCCTCGGTGTTGGTACCAACGTTGGTGAACGACGGTTTCAATTATCCATTGTTCGAAAAGCTGGTTGAGAAAGTTCTCAAAAGTTGCGCCTGTTCGGATACAATAACTACCACTTTGGTTAAATATATATGTTCTAAAACCTGGAAATCAAAGTTCGAATACACAAACAAGATCCAATTGTTCAACAGCTACCTGCATAAGTTAGGTGCCTATGATGAGTCAGTAGTCGCCCTCTTCAAGCAACAATACTGTTCAAACCAATTCGTTGGAGGATTTGTTGCCACTTCGAAACGTATGGGGAACGTGGCAATAACGACGGCAGATGACATATTGTCGGCTGTGGAGTTATGTGGTGAGGACGATATAGTGCTCATGACAAACTATCTGCTCGAGCTGGCTCCACTCTTTGGCAACTCTTTTGTAAATGGAGATGGCAAGTTTGATGTCAAGGAGGGATGTGATGTGTCTTACCTCACGGAAAAAATGGTTTCAGTGCCCCTAGCTGTTTTGGGGAAATTGCGGATATTGAAGCACAAAGATGCTTGTACATCTTTCTGGCTTCATAGCGCTCTCTTGGACCTTTTCCACGCGTGTTCATGTCTGGTAAAGGCGTTGTCACTGGATTCTGCGGCGTTCTTGAAGTTTGTGGAAGGTGGGTGGATTATGAGCGCATTGAGTTTCTGCTGCCGCAACCTGTCAGCACCCTCCCACCTCGTCATAAACTTATTCGCGGAAATTATGCACTTATGCATATCAAATGAAATTGTATCACTTAAAGTACTGCGCGTGGACCGTGGTGCGTACGATTTTTCCCTGTCTAGCTTGAGGGAATATGCGGATGTGATGGAGGCTCTGTCGGCGGAGAACGTGGCGCAAGCTTTGGCAGAGGGACCATTTGGCACAACGGTGGATTCCATTGACCCTCATTACTTTGTATCAATGGTAGTGTACTTTGTGGAGTCCGTTGACTCCCAAAAGACAGTCGTTGGCCATGATGCCGACGACATACAGAGGGCTTTAAAAACCTTGAAGGCGGCGACATACGAATTTGTTAGCTTTTTATCCAAATCGCAATCCTGTTATATATACAGTTTGGCTTTTGTTTCAAGGCTTTGGTGCTGCTCGTTCCTTTTTTCACATATCGCAGAGTACAGCGGCACCTTGTGTAACGTGGACCTTGAACACAACAGCGTTTATTTATTGCTACCCGGCAAATTCGCCGCTGTGGAAACATCACCGGATGTTCACAATGCAGTTAATCAAGAGGGAGTGCCAATAGACATATCGCAGCTGCTGTTGAATGCACTGCAGGATCCAGAAGAAAATGGCCACCCCGGAGACGCCGAAGAACCCTCAACCGATAACCCTGAGGAAGTTCCTGTAGGCCCAACACGTGAGGAAATCGCATACTTCGGCCGTAAGGCGATTTCTTTTTACTTCAATGTGCTTTTCGGGCCACACATCACGGGAGCCCTGTTCAAAACGTATGACGTGTTCGGTGATTCATGCCACCATCAGGACCTTGAACTATGCCTAACTTCCTGGCTTAGTGCGTTCATGTTGTTGCAGCATCTGGTGGAATCTAACCAACTGACATTAAAGAACGCCATCCTTAAGGTACTGACGGCCAACCCGTCGGAAGCAGGGGGTGCCATGTACGAAAGCATCAAGGCACAGGTCAGTAACGCCGTCGCCGACGAGGGCAAAGAATACGTCAGTGCGTGGTGGTTATCAGACGCGCCTGCCATTCCTGAGCACGCCGATGAATCGGCATTGCACGTTCTGTTGAACGTGCTCATTTTATGTCTGGAGAACCTGTACCTAAAGGAGGAACGATACCGACACCTCGTCAAAACACTCTATTATAAGGTGTCAAAGGTCTTCCCTGAGGAGGTTAACCACGTATGGAACCAATGCAAAAGTGTATATGTGAAGAAACAGATCAAGAAGTTCACGAAAACCGAGATCACGCAGCGCCTTATCGCCGATGAATTGCGGGCTCTAAAGGCGTGCAAGTCTAGTGCTCTGCACATCACACACGACGCCGACTATCGCAATTTGTACGCCTCGCTAGACACGAAGGCTGAGGTGTCTATAAAGCTGACTGTAAAGATTCCGAAGGCATTCCCACTGGAACCGTTGTCGTTCACCTCCACGGAGGATGCGGCTACGTTCAAAAACAAACATCTGAGGTGGTTGATGATGGCACAGAGTGCCGCAAACAGGGGAGGTATATCCCAAGGATTGCTGCTGTGGAGCGACAACATCACAAAGTTCTTCGACGGAATAGAGGAGTGTCCAATTTGCTACTCCATAGTGCACCTACAGTTCAACAGCATCCCCGGCAAGACATGCAAGGTCTGCAAGCACAAGTTCCACACCGAATGTCTCTACAAGTGGGTTAACTGTGTGCGAGTTTCATTCGATGCAGGTGGTTCCGCAACGCGCAGAAGGCCAAGTGCCCCCTGTGCCAGTCTACGTCTTCGTTCACGAGCTACAACTAAGCGCGTAGAATGGCGTATAGAAAATTGTTTGCTGCTGCACGTAGAGTTGTATGGTCGTTGGACACCGCAGAACGCTGGGGTGGTGTGTGTCACTGGTTTTCGCCTGCGCGCGCGTCCGTACCGGGAGGTCATTTTATATTACGCTAAAGATGTTCGACAACCAGTTTTTTCAGCGAAGCAGCCTGTGGCAGGCGTCTACTTTGCTAGACTTCACGCCTCTGTCGAAGGCTCAAAGGGAACACCTGACTAAGGTGTACGCTACTCTGGCCTTATGCACCGTTATTACGTTCGCCGGTGCCATCGTGCCGTTGAGGTACTTGAACCACCACAGTGTACTGATAGGTCTGGCCTACATATGCCTGGCGCTTTACGTCGTGTTCAGCGGCCCCCGCGTCGGTGGCCAACAGCAGGTAAGAATTTGCAGCACCGCAGCCACGTCACTCATGTGCAGCCTATCAGTGTTAAAAGATGCCTGGCCTTGTCTGGAATGGCGTTCGCCCAAGGGCTTCTGTTGCGCGAGCTGGTCATATTCGTGCTCTACCTTAACCCAGGTATGCTCGTAGTGCAGCTTGTCCAATTTCCGCAGAAATTCTGACCACGTCACTGTTCGCCACGATCGCCATTTTTGCTTGCTTTTCAATTGCTTCGCTGTGCATGTCGTCTAGACTCGCACTCTACCTCGGTGGGCTGGCAACGTCTGTATCGTTCTACATCGTGCTGGTGCGACTGACCAACATATTCATCCGCTCTAAATTCGTGGATGACGTCAGCGACATTGTCATGCTACTGTCCTTTTGCGGGTGGGTTGTGGCAGCTACTGTCTGGTTACGGTGGTCGTAGGTTCATCATACTCGACACGCAAATTACTCTCCGCGCCTTCGACCACGGCTCGCGCGATTATGTCCTTCACGCCGTCATGCTCTATTGCGACATATTGAATGTCTTCTTAAAGATCACTAAAATCCTGTGCAAGAAGGAGGAGAAGAAAAAGGAGAAGTCCGAGTCACGTTCCACCCTCTAAAACCAAGGCGGCGCCTTTGTATTCCGTAACGGAACCTTCGTCATAATTGCGGCGAAGAACAACCGCTTCAAATGCCAAGTGGATATCATTTTGTAACAAGTGTGAACTAAAGTGTTCTATATGTACATGCTGTGCTCTTCTCTTTTGTTTAGTGTGGCGGGACCACTAAATTACGTCCTATATTGATTGTATACCTTTGAATGGCCCCGCTATATGTGTATTGCGCGGGTGTGGTCGGCAGCTAGCCGCCGCCACCCTGGTGAGTTGTTCGTCACGGCAGATCAGCCACCGGTCCATCCCGGTGTTACCGCCTGAACCGCTGTTCAATCCCACATGTGTGGTCACGATGCATCAGTGTGTAACATTTTCCGAATTGTTGTGCGCGCGTATGGTGCAATCGAGCGATACCGAAGGCGGTTGCGAGGATTCCATGTGCAGAGGAACACGAAGAACACAGCAGCAACCCCAGTCTGCTTCCAGGAATCCACTGAGTTTGGGGTGGTCAATTGATCAAATTATCGCACAATGAAAATCTTTGGTTAATGTCTAACGGCCATATCCAGCATACGGTCCTGCTACAGACTCGGGTGCGCCGACCGCCCTGAAAAACAGATGACATAGAAACCCGTCGCAGCGCATCGTCACTAAGCGATGCTATCGAGCTATACGATACCAATTTTAGCCGCCATCACCCGCGTATCCCCCGCTAGCTGTAGCTTGCCTATGCGAAAGCCAGCCAAGCCGAACAAAGACAAAGACAGGAAGAAGGCACAGCAAACTGTAGGAATTACGCGATACGTCCCTTATATACCACCTTCACTCGTAAGTGATACTGTGGGCGCATTAAAGGATCGTGAATCATTGGCAGCGGTTTTGGATCTGGTCTGCAGCCCCGTGGCCCCGGCCGAAAGTAGTGAGGACAGAGCGCTATTCCAGCGAGTCGCAGAGGCATACAGGACGTACCAGGAAGCACAGAACGAGCGTTATCTAGAACGTGAACTGCAAATACGGGGCAACGTACTAGAGGCCATCCACAACCTGCCAGAACACCTGTACGACGAGGCTGTGCGCTCAGAGAGCGAACACATGCCCGAAACGCTCACGTTCCAGCACGCATTTCGTGTACAGCTGGTGGAAAGCGAACTGTCGGACTTCGAAATTGAGAAGTTGGACGCGTACAGGCTTCTCATGTACCTGAGGTTCCCCTACCTCGACGTCAAAGCGAAACAGCCAGGACTCTTCTGGCTTGAAGAAAAGAAAGCCATATCACGCCAGAAGCAGGCATCGTTGCTTGCCCGCAAGAAGAAGGTTAGGTGAGGTGGAGGTTTTACCGCCTTTACGTGGATAGCCCGTATATGCGCAACCCGAAAACTATCGCACCGGAGCTAAAGTTCATTCGCAAACCTTGGGTTGCCGTCGGAATTTAGAACGCAGTTACCAATTGTATTTGCCCATAGCTACCCTAAGCATCTGAGCGACGTGTATGATACCACATGTCTTGTTGGTTCTGCTTCTCTTGGGCTTGTGCGGTTGCTACCGATATCGCTCTCTAAGTACATGCCGCTCGTATAACGGGTTTTCTGCTGATTCATATTCCATAGAATTGCGCAAAAATAGTGTTGGACTGGCACGGCTGCATAAAACGCGTTTATATAGCACCAATAACGACCAGGGCGCATCAGGAAATCCCCAGCAAAATATTGCAACACCCATCTCTCATGGCGCGGCAATAATCGGCCCCGAAGCTAACAAAATGGATAACATGGGTGATCTGGATGGGGCGTCTTTGCCTCTTTTGGGCAAAAGCAGGCTCTTAGGGATGGGCACCACCATGGTGGAACTAATGATGCCAAACGTTTACACGGAACGAATCGAGGGTTTCATCAAATACATACCCGAAGATTTCGTGGTCAATGAAATAGACCTGAATGGTCGCATCGTTGTTGCCAGGCGCACAGCGCATACAGAGGTCGCAAAAATGGCACTGGAGCATGAACGCAACCGCACCTCAGGGGAAATGTTTCTGAAACTGCGTAGAGCTGGCAACGTCATGGGCACCGTGAAGTATCCGTCCAACATATTTACCGAGGACGACGGCAGGTGCATCGATGCGCTTCTGGATGAACTGGTACTGCGTATGAGCGATGACCAATCAACAAGTATTTCGATTAAAAACCCACCGTTCTGCCTACTGGCTTTACAGGAAAATGAAAATGCTAAGGAATTACGTACACTTGCGCACACATTCATAAGGGAGAATCTGCCATTTTTGGACTCTGAAGCTCGCCCTTTGAACAAGGCAGGCAACGAAAAAAACCTTATCAGCGTTGGCAACAGCTTGAGTGATGAATCAGCGGACGGCTCTAGACTTGTTATCAAAGTGTTCCCACGACCCGATTGTATTAGGTTTATACAGCGGGCCAGGGTGGAGGCGGCAGATACCGCGCAGGAAGTTCTAAAGGACATGCCAACATCGGGGATGCCAACGTTGAAGGGTGTTGTGAAACACTTAGACCTCACCGAATATGACAAGATCCCTGAAGATTATAAGGAGAGGCAGAAGATAAAACAGTACTTACACTTCAACATCCAGAAACGAGATCGCAGCACGCACGAGATCACCCACATGCTGTGCCGGACAATGCGCAGATCATCGTATGACATTTTCACAGCCGGTAATAAAGACAGGCGGGCAATTACGACGCAGCGCTTCTGCATGAGACGCGCCAAAATCGAAGATTTCGTGGCGGCGATGGCCCATCCCAAGTGGCTGGATACCGTCGTAGTGGCGGATTTCCGCTACAGCGATGAGCGCTTAAGGCTAGGTGACCTTCGAGGCAATTCCTTCTGGGTGACGATACGTGGTGTATCTGACGTCCAGCAGGCCCTGCTTAATCTTGAGTCGTTGCGTTTCAATGGGTTTCTCAACTACTTCGGCTTGCAGAGGTTCGGCAGCATGACCGTTGGAACCCACATGGTCGGCGCGGCCATGTTGAGGCGCGATTACGAAGATGTAGCGAGGCTCATAATCAACAACGAACCGGCTATGGAGAGGTATCTAAGTAGGAGGGCTGAACGAACTGCCGCCGGTGAGGGAGCGCATACAGAAGAGGAGTCCTCGGAGAACCCTGTTGCAGAACCCGGGTCTGAAGAACGGAACAATGATTCGGAATCGCTGCAGATGTCCTCAACGCACGGGAAACACGCGGGGAAGAGGCGCAGAAGTCGGAACTTCAAAACAACCGCTGCGGATGGTGAACATGGTGGAAATAAACACGCGATGCGTTATAGCGCCGACCGTGTAGATGGTGTTCAGGCTGAGGGTGTGGAATGCAATGAAGAATTTGAGGCAGATCGCCTCGTTTCAGATGAAATGCCGGTTCAGTCTTCCGAAATGGGGAACACCCATGAGGCAGATGCGTTGATGAAGCCAACGTCACATCACTCCTTCATCGAGCGAGAACTAATGAATGGCATGGAGCGCAACAGGCCAATAGAAGACGTGTTGAAACGCATCCCGGCAAACGTGCTGAGCATATATGTTCATGCGGCGCAGAGCCTGGTATTTAACCACGTGCTAACAGAACGCCTAAAGAAATACGGGACGAAACCAGTGCCCGGTGATTTCGTGATCAAGTCATCTCAACTTCCGTTGACAACCAGCGTAGAGGGCGAGAGCTCTGAAACGGCAACTGAAAAGTCTGATTCGCCGGGTGCATCCTTCGGCGATGTGCAACTTCAGACCTATGTTGTGTGTCAAAACGACACAGACAAGTGGTCGCTATACGACGTTGTTTTACCACTCCCAGGTGACAACGTGGACTACCCGGAGTTCTTAAGGCCGGTTTATCAACGTGTTGTGAGTGAACAATTTGGGATATCGCTCGACATGTTTGCTACCGTTATTGGCAACCTGCCGCCGCAATTCAAAGGCAGAGAACGCTGCTTAGTTGGGGTTGGTGGCGGTTACAGGCATATAGTGGCCCGGGCGCACGGATTGCAGTACCACGTGGTGCCAGAGCAGTCCCCGAACGGCGGCGCGCTCAAGCAGAACCTGTCGCCTTACGTATGCCTCCGAAACCAACTCAAGCAATCTGTGGCGGCTCAACATGCCATGCAGAACCATGACATCAACTTCAACGGAGATTCACATGCGGACTACACGAACCAAAAGCTCGCAACACGCAGCACCTTGGTGGTGAGCTGCGCGCTACCCAAATCGTGCTACCTGACGTGTGCTCTACGCGAAGTGCTTTCTGACGAGTCCTTGGAGCGCCAATACATCGGTTGAAGGCCAAGGTATTAGCCTGCTAAGTGCTCGGCAAAATTATTGCTGGGTGCCTTGTCATAGCTAAGGAGAGATTTGTGTGCCTCATGCCGTATACCGCGGTGGGCATACTTTAACACGTGACTAGAAGTATCCGGCGCTTCAGTGACTGTCTAGATCGCATACATTATGCAGCCTGATTCAAGGCGGCGCGCCGTTGCCGATGCAACGTAGCGAGTACTTCAACGCAAAAAAGCAAAACGCCATTTCATAAAACACATACGAAATTATATTCCACTTTTCCATTGTAGCTTGGAAGACAGCATCGAAGTTGGTTGCAACCACTGTAACGGGTGCCAAGTGGTCGTCCGCGCATATGGTGACATCTTGCGCTTCCGTCACGTAACACATGCGCGCTGTAATGACCAAGCCTCATACTTCTGTGTAACCTGGGCCAAAGGCAACCCAGATGTGTGCACATTTCACACTCAAGTCAAACGACGCTCCGACCTTCCAGTACTGCCTCGCGGTGACGCGCAAATCGCCGTTTTAACATGGTCGAAGCCAAGGTCATCTACATCGCCATTCTGCGTTGCAACGACCCCCCGACGTTCCTTCTACAGCACTTCAAGCTTTCGGACCTGCAGTTCCTTGCCCGTGGCTCGGCTAAAAGCATAGCCGTTTTCGCGGCTCGGGAAATCGCCGGTCGGATAAGCGCAGGGGAGAACGTGATAGTTCATGAAGATAAATTCGACATATTAGCCCATCGCTGGGAGTCGAATGTCTGCGCCGTATGCGTCTGCGGCCGCGGATACCCGGAGCGTGTGGCCTTCTCTCTCCTGCAGCTGGTGTTCTGCGAGTTCATCGCTCAATATCCCGATGCAGGCGAGCAATACAACACCGACGTGAAGCTCAACGTACCGCAAATCAAGGTTTTATTCGACCAATACCGGGATCCGAAGGCTGTTGACGCCTACACCAACGTTGCCGACAAGTTGCAGAACACCATAAGCGTCGTACACAAGACACTGGCCGACATGCTTCAGAACGAGGAAACCCTGGAGGCGCTCGTCAACCAAAGCAAGGACCTCTCCACGCGTACGAAAAACGTTTTTGCCAAAAGTCGCAAACTGAAACGGCGGTCGTGTTGCGCATTTATGTAACCACAAGTGGCATCGGAGCGCCATCCTTGATTATTGCAACTGCAGGATGGCGCTCCCGGTAAAATTCGGTGGAGGCGGGTCGTTCTCGTCCTATATGGAAAGGCGACGACGCGGTGTAGCAGCTCACTACCAGCGCAAGTATGCAGGCGAAGTCAACGCCGATGAACAGATATTGCCTGCAATCGACGCTGTGCCGTGTCAACATGTGGGCGAGGAGTGTCAATGTTATTCGGCTGGGCACGAAGGACGCCAACTGTCGGAAGGGCAAGTTGACTGTAGTGTCGTGAACAACGATGAGGTTATCGGTTGTGATAGTCGGGATCCCGGGCATTCTCCCGCTGGTAACAACACAAGAGAAGGCGTATCTAGAAACACCGGTGCATACACTAGGCAAATAAACGATTCCCCAGATTGTGCCTTATCACCCCTGTTCAAGGGCTGTCATTTTTACATAGATGGTGTAGTGCATCCCTACATCCGGTTGGGGGAGAACGAAAACGCTGCAACTTCGGCTGTACATGCCCATGAGAAATTGATTGAACTGATAGTTCAGCGCGGTGGACATGTTGAAATACACCTTTCGGACTACGTAACGCACTACGTAGTGGAGCGCGTGGCTTTAGGGTGCAGCAAGTGGTGGAACATGAGAGAGCGTGGAGGCGAGTACGGCCACTACGCAATTGTTACGCCGGCATATGTGTTTGAGTGCCACATTCAGGATACGAGACTTCCCGAGCGCGAATTCCTCCCGGCGTCGCTCCGGTCTAAGAGTGACACCATAACATTGACGCAAAGATGGCGGTCAGAAGAGCTAAAGGACACGCCTAATCAATGCGCCGATGGATTCAACGATGATGAACGGCCAATGCAGGGTGATGAGTGCGGAGAGCATCCTGTGGGACAAAAAACATCCGTTGAAAACACTAAGGCCAAATGCGATACCGATAGTGACACCGAGGTGCCTAGAGACGAGCAACCAAGTAAATACACTGATTGGGATCAATATGATGGGCCTATACCTGTCGACACTCGGAATGGCGGAAATTACGTGAACGCAACGTTGGCGAATGAGGAGAACGGTGAGAAAAGCATCATAAGCGGAGTGGATCCAAACAATTCAATAGATACGTCTGCAATAAAACGCCCCGACACGATGTCTGTAGACGATATTTCGCACAGATCACCTGCTGCAGACAAAGATGTCGACACGTGCGTTGATGTCAAACGGCCGGCCAGTGAAACCGTGCCTACATCGCCCATTGTTGAAAAGGATGACGACGCGTTGGGAAATGATACTGACTGTTTGATGAACTCCGACGAAAAGGGGGCAGGAAATGGCATTGCCGTAGACGAATACTACAAAAGGTCACGGTTGCATTTGTTGGGTACTTGGAAGACAAACGTGGAAAAAGAATTCGCCTTCGAACCGTTCACTGAGCTGAAGGAAGGAATGCTGACGAACGGCAGATATCTCCATATTGATATGGATGCTTTTTTTGTGTCAGTCGCACTCAGAAGCAGGCCTCACCTCAAGAATTTGCCGCTAGCCATTAGTCATGGCACCGGCCGAAACAGCGCTAGCGAAATATCAACGTGTAACTACGAGGCAAGGTCTTTTGGTGTGCGCAAAGGGATGTGGGTCAGAGACGCCATCAAGCGTTGCCCACTGTTGAAGTTTGTGCCGTACGACTTCGATGCAATAACGGACACGGCCTTGAAGATTCTGAGGATAGTAGCTGGGTTAACGAAAAGGGTCTACTCCGCCAGCTGCGACGAATTATACGTGGAGTGTTTTATGGGTGATAGCGCCACTGATATCGCAAACTACATCAATTTCGCTCACAACATTGCGCAGATGATTGAGAGGGAGACGGGGTGCCCGCTCAGTGTCGGCATCGGCGCGAACATGATGCTTTCGAAACTGGCTTCACAAAGGTGCAAATCACTTAAACATGGAGGGAACGAATCCACGCCTGGATGCTACAGGCAGGGGAGTGTTTGTGCGGTTGTAGATGTGGACGCTTTCATGGAATCGGTGCCACTGCGTGAGCTCCCGGGTGTGGGCTACCGTGCTATGGCTTTGTTGCAATCGTGCGGATATGTATCATGCAGCGATGTGCACGACAGAGAGGAACTTAAAGGGCTGCTAGGTGACAAGTTGGGCAACACCGTATATCAATTCTGCCGGGGGCTGGACTACCGCAACATCAACACCGCAGAAAAACGGTCGCATATCGTCAAAAACAAAACCATATCGGCTGCAATCAACTATGGCGTGCGCGTCACAGAAATGGAGCAGGTGCACGAGTACATGCGCCAACTGATCAGCCAAACCTGGGAACGTGTTGAAATCGCGTCCGAAAACCTTCGGGGGCAAGAAGCCGACAGCGGTATAGCGGGTATAGCTCAGGCGCAAATTACGCTAAAGCTGCGTGTGAGGAGTCCAGAAGCCAGCGTTGAACCGGCAAAGTACATGGGTTGTGGATTGTGTGACGAGTACACTGCATCCGTGGCTGGTGACCTGTTGTCTCAAAAGAGTGTCCTAGCGAGTCTAAAGGCATGTTGGAAGAAGATCACGGCGAAACAAAGTATTCTACTGGAAGATTTGAGGGGGATAGCACTATCCATATGTCGTATCAAAAGGGGGTCTGCCGTGGAAAATAATACCATTGATCGATTCCTGGTGACCGTAACGTCGTCACCTTCGTCCGTTGGCAATTATCCAGTTTACCGAGATACTCCATCGCGCATGAACACTCCTCAAAGAAGCATGTCGGACTTGTGTACATCTGATTCGCTGAATGACAGCAATAGTGAATACAAGGAATCCATACTGAGATTCATGCAAGTGTCGCCACGCCCCATGCGAACGCCCGTTAAGAGGAAGCGATCTAGGTGCAGATATGTTAGACAACTAACAATCCATGACGTCTTATCCGGGTCCACTCTGTCTGACTCGAAGTGCGAAAGTTGGTCGTGTCACAGTGTGTCCACAGGCCGTGATTATACCATCACAGCGGACGATAGAACCAAATTTGTGAAACGGCCGCGTCGTAATTCATTCGTCGAAATGATACCAATAATGCCAAGTCTATCCAGCGTCTGGGTATGCGATGCCAGTATCAGGATCATCGAACAACGGTTGAGAGCCATATGGCGTGCGTGGCCCATTTATAACGGTGTTGTGAATTTCTATCGTGAGATATTTGCCAACTATGCGACAATTTTGGGCGAAGGCGCCGATGTGGCCGAAACATCAAATGCCGATACAACCAACACCAGTGAAACGATCCCTCCCACCACAAACAATGACGTGGTTTGCATCAACGAGGGAGAAGGCATTTCATTTGATGGCGCAAACGAGTCCATCGGTAGGTCAAAAGAGCCCTGCCGTGAAAAAGGTGAGAATGAGCCACAAGAGAATGAATGCGATCATACACCGCATAACAACGCCGAGGCGGATTCGTGCGATCTAGCCAATAGTGGTCACATAGATGGGGAGGAACCCGCATTGGATGAACGTTCTGATGACCGGTGCGTTATCACGCCCTTTCAATTACGACGTGTATGCGTAAGATGTCGTGCCAAGTTTTTCAAAAGCTTCGACATTGGAATGCTCTGTGACGTTGATTGCAACGCAGATATCTGTTGTCTTCCGCGACTCAAGTCGCTAAAGCGGTGTAAATCTGAGGCAGATTACACGGCTCAGGCGATCACCATGGTGATCTGCACTCTTGTCTACGCTACACTGCTTAGGGCTGTCGTGCAACTGTCTCGTAAGGGACACTTCGACGTCTTGCAGGTGTTCATACGCATTTCTTTGCGTGAAGCCGTTAATGTCACTGCCTCATTTGTACGTGAGCTTAATCGCCCCCTCCAGACGCAATTTTTCGCGGAGGCGCAGTCACACCTGTTGAAAGCACACAATCTTAGCATGAACTCAATAATCATGTAATCGTAATGAAGTATCTATATGACGTTGTGTGTGATCATTGTCTTCATCGACAAAGACAGGGGCTATGAAAGCGCCGGAAAATGTATGCGCACATGGGGCTTTCGAAAGGTTGGGAGCTCAGGGTTGTCTCAACATGTTTATGTATTTCAGCTAATTGTTTGTCTTAACATTGTTCCTCTGCCGATTGTACTGCCCGTGTTTACGTGTGAGATAAAAGTCTGTTCGTATTTTCCAGACGCTTATTCCCTGCCCTCTAAGTGGAAATACTGCACGCAACATCGCCAGTGCCTGATGTCTATAATATCCATACCATGGCGGATTATTAAAAGAATTTTTCGTTCCTCGAACTGATATTATGTTCAAAAAGCCAAATATAAGGATGGTTCCTCTTACTGATAACCGTCTGATATTTATCTGCGGTCCTCGACATCTGGTTTTAAGCGATGTTTTGCAGCGTCACATTTACCATTATAGGGATTACCAAGAAGATACGCTTCCGTGGCATACGATGCCATTAACTGGAGAAATATTCAAGATAGGGCATGTATTAAGCGAATTTTACCAAAACAGATGGCGTATACACATGCCGTTTCAAGGCTGCTAAAGAAGCGGCTTTCTACTGCCCAGCACCGTACGTCCTGGAGCCACCCAATTGCTTCGACCAAGTTTACGTTGAAGATGAAGTGAAGAACTTGAGTGACATCAGCCAGTCTTTGGTAGCATCACATTCCAATCACTTTGTAACCGTGCGTCTATATAGTTCACTTGCAGGACCATACGAGACCCTGCGCCAGACCCCGCCGTTGGAGTGCCGATGTGTCACCATCAAGGGCATCGTGCTGTCTACCATCCAGATCGAGAACTACTACTCCAAGTAATGAGTATATAAAACTCGGTAACTCGTTTGGCAATTAGCCACTTAAATTGTCATAGTCCATGTTGGTCGATCTGCTGATTTGTGTCTTCAGTGAGAGCATAGTTCTTGCTTAGATTTTGTTAGTTGTCGGTGCGGAGTTGGCATCGTATTTTTGTGTTGTGATATATGTCTGTAGTCTTGTGTTAGCGATACCATGTCATGCCAGTAATGGGATTTGACGCTACATCTCACAAGAAAAATAGTGTATGTCCGGCACACTCTGGGAAGGTGCAACGTGTTGTTTTGGTGATCTCATCATAACTTAGAAATCAGACTATGCAACAAATACTCAACACAAGGTTTAATCGGGCAATGATCATTGTCCCTCAGTAACTTCACCAGTTAAATCAACCAACTACCGTGTGAGCACTTGGCCACCCTACATGGTTGGCAACAATATGACAGGAAAGCACTTCATTTGCTCACTGCGTGTTCACATCACTTCACATCATAACTATTCAGAAGGCTGAAGTGACTTATATTGGTAATTACTAAACCACAGTTACCCGTGCCCGCACTACGCAGCAGCAGCCTACGGCTTGCTGGGATGGATGAAAGGAAATTACAGAGCGATTCAGAATGGGGTGTTAAGTGTGAGGAACGTGATACAGCTGTGACAAACACGGCTAATGTCAGAGGGGTAGGAAACGTTCTCGACACCCCTTGCCTCAATGAGGACTCCGACAGCAGCAAGGTAGGGATGTAAAAAGCTGCGTCAGATTAAGTCGTTTAATGTTAACATATTAACACAATGGCGATGAATGCACATAGCAGCAACTATTTGTGTGGATAGAGATGGTGCTTCAGCCGGATAGATTTTGGTGCTTCAGTGTGAATGGCAGAACGCCTATACCAGCCAGGAGATGCATAGCCTCAACAAGGTACGCAGGTCTGTCGAATCCATCCGATTCCACGAAAAAGTAACAGTGACAATAAGTTATGTTGCACCACTCTAGGCGTAAATCCGGTACCTCCAATACGGTTGACCAGCGATATATGGGACAAGCTAAGCAACACAAGGTAGCAAAATCGGAAACAGTTATGGTGGACCCATCAATGCGATTGTATTGGCAATTGCCTGCATTCCAATGGAATGCTGCGTCGTAACACTGAACGTGTCACTGAATTTTCTCAGTGCACTGTGATGCTGAGTTGGTGATCTTGGTCAGTGTCTCAGAAGTGCCTCTCCAGATACAGCAATACTCTACAGGTAGCCTTAATCATCGGGTGACTATAGGATATGCGGAGGAGTGTCTGTGGGTACGATGGAGTGTGGTGCCGGATTATTGTCCTCTGTGATGACCGCTACTACATGGCGTACATGTTGCAGAACTCGACTCACAACCCATTATGATTCTTCAACGTAGTGCTTTGATGCAGCAATACAAAGCGATATATGGTCAGTATGTATCATTTCTGTCTGAAAATTGCGTACGAAAATAACATGCGTTGAGGATACTGCATGCCTGGTTAATGTTCTAGATCGAGCTACGATGACAGCATGGTTGCCATCGCACCCTAATTTCACAGCCATTTGGCGTAACAGTAGCTTGTTATATTTAAAACAAATGCGTCTATATTAGAAAGTCACACCGCTGTTGTGCTCACACGCCTTTAAGGCACAGTTGAATTGAAGGTCGCCCCGTTGAATACGCAGCTGATCGCAACTTGGTCTGTGAATTAACCACAGACTACATACGTGTTTATAATCAGTAGACTTCAACGCATAATTACAAAATGGTACACCATTCGTTGACTGAGGTCCCTCGTAGCTTCAAAGAGGCTGTTGACTGGTTGATGGCCCTGAGGGACATTGATGGCGAAAAGAGCTTGAGGGCTATTGGCGATGCAGTTTACAAGTTTCTCGCAAACAAACCTGTCGGCAAAATGGAGGTGCCAGCTCTCGAAGAAGTTAAACGTATTTCTCAGCAGTTCCTGGAGGAGCCGGAGCTTAAGGAAAACTCATATGTAAAAGAACTTCTAAACCGATACAAGACACCAATGAATAAGACTGACAACATGTGGTGGAAGAGTTTTAGGGCGTTCAACGGAAGTAATTATAGTAACTTCATAAAGACAGGCGGTCTCAATGCCGAAAAAATCGCCAGGAACGTGGATCATGTGACGTACGGTTGTGCATTTCTCTTGGATAATATAAAAAGACATGACCAGTACAAGTCTGCTTACACTCCAGAAGCTACATGGGAGACATCATGCACAAAAGATCCGGAAGCTTGTGCGGTGATCTTAGTGGGAATTGCTCCTATGTTATACGTAGGCTTAAATGCTCTGTGGGATGCGATGAATGGAGTGATTTGGCACTCGAATGATAATACCAGGGAGCGATTGGTAGATGTATTGAAAGCCTTAGGTTACGTAGAGCCGGAATGCCAAATTAGGAATACGCCATATGTCTTCAGGGGATTGCGACACGTGGATAGAGATATGCTTGAAAAATTATACGATCTCTCTGGATTCTGGGCTTTCTATTAAGCAGTCATGACTTGTAAAATGGACAAGCAATTCGAAGTTACAGATTCTAACTCCGTATCCTGACTGAGACGAGATCATAAGCATTGTCGCGAAGCAAGTAATTTATTGAATGTAGTCATCGTTAATAGGATTGATACACTGACCATCCACAATAGGGTTTGCATGAGGTAAAGTCAAACAAATCGTGACGTCTGCTGAAGCTTATTAAGGATGAAATTTGGCTGTTTGGTTACCAGCGTCACAAGCTTCAACGTCCGCATACCCTACAGATGTGTTTTTATGTGGAGTTTATAAGTGAAAGTATACACTGCCATGCCTTTTCAGGCGTGTGAGCGATCATCACTGCCTTGGCGTACCTTGGTAGAATAGCAGTTGCAGAGATGCTTAATGTCTGTCGACTGCAACGCGTATTAACTATTTTACCTGCTACAACTTAATATACACTCTAATCTTAGCAACGTTACCGACCTTATACCCTACTACTTCTTCCCCTAAGATGGAAACTAATACGTGGTGTTTTTAGGCGTGGTTTGTGAATTTATGGACGTTGTGAGTCACGTGTGCGCTGAATCACGCAAAGCGGCGCTTTACATTTGTGCATATAGTTCATGGAAGTGATGCGTACTACTTTAGGCAACGGACCGACGTGGAACTCGCAACCAGTATGAGCGTGAGGCGGCACCCCCGCGAAATCGAAAACCGACCCTAGGCACGTAGCCAAATAGCACACTATAAAATGAGAGAACACAATAATAATACCTGTGAAAGTAAGGATTTGTCAGCTTGCTCACTACCATGGCAATACAACGACGATATAGCAAATGTGACAGCTAATATCACGCAATGTATACACTTATAGAGTACAGGACTCAGCTGACGATGGCACTGTCACATCGTAATGCCGCTATCAGGCAAATGACAGTAATATGACTAGCGAAGCTACCGATATGGTATTAAAATGCAATGATTAAAAGTTGGAAACAACGAACACATTGCGATAATTAATGCAGAGGTTCAGAACCAGTACTTCAAGCGGTCAATGCTTTGTGGGGGAAAGAACCGCAACTTCGAGTGGCCATGCTGGTGGTTTGAGGCACTGAAAGACTCGTGTCTGTAGTGCTACTAGCTGTGGATTGAGCGGTTGTTATCTGTGTTTTTCCGGTGGTCGCAGTGAGGTCGGTTTTTGGGGGCATTACTGTTCGGTGCTTGAGGTATGCGTTTCATCCTTATTCAGGACTTGTTGGTTAATGGACTCCAGGAAGGATGTCTAAATCTGCTAGATCTTGTTGCGCAACGTGCTCTAACGGCCAATGCCAGTGTTGTTTCTTGTGTGGTTTGAAATGTTCAAGTTGCAACACAGGTAGTGCGCAATGCCACTGTAAAGTATGTGAGAAATGTAGATGGAAAATTGTATGCTTTGCCATCTGCGCCATTGCAATCTTCTTAATCATCGTCATTGTCTGTTACTACTTAGGGGGTCTAGAAATGACGTACAAAAAACTGGCCAACATATCTCTAGAATACCCAAGTAACATCTACAGTGGACTCTCACGACTCAATTATTCCACGTAGTCATGCCACAATCGTTATAAGCGTATTAGCGGCCTTTACCTTCAATTTCATAATTTAGCTTTACGCAACGCTTTAGTTATATATCACTGGCGCTCATTTAGCTGTTAAGCACCGCCGTGCTGCGCCTCCACTGGTTCCGCATCCTCTCACACCTGAGATTATTCTCTTCCCACAGCACCATCGAGCAGTCACTACTTGACGCCGTGTGCGTGGGAAGTTGCATCAAATTATCGCAGATGCAACCGCAACCATACGTCCATTTGTGACAGCAATAGCTTCTTTTACGTTACTCATCACCTTGATGATACCACTGCCTAGATCACCCAGCACGCAGAACGGCAGCTCACAGCTCAGCGTACCGCCTAGAGCATCGAGTAATATGAGATCTGATGTATTATGTACGTTGAGATGCGCCCTGCCCGTGACACGGATTTGCACACCCCACACTGTGACAACGCAACGTGGACATCGGCGGTTGGTCACTAAACTAGGCAGCTGAAGGCTGCCAAGCTACGTGAAAGTACGTCGTATTCCACCTGAATGCTCGGAAAATCAGCTATCAAGCATGTTGGTTGGCAACGGGTGGAGCCGTTCACATCTGACGTGTTGGCCAGTGGACGGCATGGTTATGTGACATTGATGAGCAACGGTGGAGATGAGAGACATGTTAATCGCGCACTTAGAGCGCTTACGAGCGCACTGGCGCACCGAGGGCGTCTCCCTCTAAGGTAGTGATAAGCTGACGTGGTCCAATATGGGCGTAGTCGGGACTGCGCACCACATATCAGTTAATCTGCATGCCACCACACAGATACCATCCACATGCGTTCACCTCACTTATAATCACGTATCGCCTGGCGGCAGGTGGCGGGACCTACGATGATACGCAGGGCGGCGTTTGCATATTTTGTAATATAACACTTGTAGGGGACGACTTGACGAGGTAGCATCGCGGGAGCGGGACTGTGGAACTGTCCTCTGCCGTGTGCTGCGGTCTTATATGGCAGTCGGGCTCCGAGCGTAAAGGCTTCCCTACTCCTCGGGTTAGTGGGATGCTTATGGTATACGTTTTTATTCAAAATAGTTCCACAGAGATGCGGATATGCTGCATCAGTAACATGACACTTCCTTTTGCACACAGCGTTTCACTTCATAGCCATTTCACGAGGTCCGCTTAGCGGCGTAGCTATGGTGTTGTTTTATGCACGGGTTCATTGCGATGCCGCACTGCGGTAGTTCTCACATTCTTTCCTCCCTAGGTCACGCCTCCGAGCCCTTCAGACCCTCCGCCTACTAGGCACGGCTTGCTGCGTTGTCGGTTGCCAGGATGACGCAGATTCCTCTCGACACTCTGAAGCAGTGTCTCCAGTTCCTGGAATGGCTGCATAAAGGCAGCCGGATGAGGGGAAGTATGCGCTCCAGAGTGGCTAGTCAACTGGCTGGGCATGCGTCTAATTATTATAACCAGGTGGTGTATACTGGAGATTTGCCACCAACAGTATCCGATTTTCTCACTAAAGTAAACAAATTTTATGCGAAATTGTGCAACAAGGCAATTGCAGGTAGTTATGAAACCGCAACCCTTGCCGAAGTTGTCAATGCTCTTCTGGAGTGCATACCTAAGGTCCTTGCTGCCCTTTACTTTTTAAGGTACAATGTCGACAAGAAATTCAAGGTACTGGGTGGCGGGGGGTGGGCAGGAAACAACCCTGGGATCGATGGGAATAGGTATGTGTGGAGGTGGTTTAAATCAGATAATTGGGGAGGTGCCACTCAGCGGTACCTCAGGGCGACGAAACAAGATCGTGAGTTTGGCATTCCCACCGGTGTAGTTCCTGGAGGCTTCGAAAAGAATGATTTGAAAGAGGGGTGGAACTACTATTCTCACGAGGGTTATTACTATTCGGAAAACATGATAGATGACATCAAGGCCATTTTGAGCAAAAACGGCCGGAACGACTATCGCAACATATTTGTCACTTCGATTATTTCTGCAGCAGGAACCGACATTGCAAACACAGCGAACGCTGTTGGCTTGCTGGTACTATTTTGTAGCATTGTGTTGAAAGGAGTTACTCATGATGGCGGTGAAATGAAACGGAAATTGGAGGAAGATTTAACTGATAACAATAATAAAAAATGCATAGATTGGAACAAGCTAACGTCTCATTGTAGAATGCTTAAATCGCAATTGGAAGGTTTTTTCAGTGATGATGCCTTTTCATACACAGGCGAGGCGCCGTCCATTGAATCAGAAAATGAGACTAAATTCATGAAGGAAACGGCGAAATGGTTTAGAGGGAAATTGTCGCATGTAGTGCGAAATGTGAATCGCATTAGTAGAGATTACCCTGACGTACGCCGTTCCAATTTTTCGCCGATTAACAGCTTTGCCGCCAATAACATGTTTCCTTACGGTTTCATATTTGGTGAGAAAAACTATGGAACGTTTTTCGACGGATTGAATACTTTGTCGCAGAAGTGGAAACGTGTAATAGATATGATTAATACGAATAAAAGTTTGGAGAAGTTGAAAACCCTTCTGGAAGGTGAGGGATGTCCAAAGTTTGAAGCGCGGAAGCTGAATGACACTAATGCTTCTACTACTAACTCTGCTTTTACAAAGCATGTGGCCTCCGAAACCGATGCACCGCATCCTACGGTCAATAAAGCTGGGGAAAGTTCACCTCAGGCCAAGAAAGCGGAGGGTGCACAGAACCAGGGCAAGAAAGCGGAGGGAGCACAGAACCAGGGCAAGAAAGCGGAGGGAGCACAGAACCAGGGCAAAAAATCTGAGGGTGCACAGAACCAGGGCAAGAAAGCGGAGGGAGCGCAGAACCAGGGCAAAAAACCTGAGGGTGCACAGAACCAGGGCAAGAAAGCGGAGGGAGCACAGAACCAGGGCAAGAAAGCGGAGGGAGCACAGAACCAGGGCAAGAAAGCGGAGGGAGCACAGAACCAGGGCAAAAAATCTGAGGGTGCACAGAACCAGGGCAAGAAAGCGGAGGGAGCGCAGAACCAGGGCAAAAAACCTGAGGGTGCACAGAACCAGGGCAAGAAAGCGGAGGGAGCGCAGAACCAGGGCAAAAAATCTGAGGGTGCACAGAACCAGGGCAAGAAAGCGGAGGGAGCGCAGAACCAGGGCAAAAAATCTGAGGGTGCACAGAACCAGGGCAAGAAAGCGGAGGGAGGGCAAAATCAGGGCACGGAAGTGAAACCAGATCCGAATGGAACCGAAGCTAAAAGTGAGCAGGAGCCTGGATCTCATCAGAATGTACGTGTTTCTGACTCTCAGAAACCCGGCGCCCCAAATGAGGTGGGCTCGGCAGTGCCTCCTCCTCCAGCCCCTCCCAGCAGTGTTCCTGCACCCAGGGAATCCGCTGGTACGCCAGATGGAGGGACTCCAGGTTCACCGGGTATTAATAATTCTAGTACACACACTGGTGGTTCTAAAGTCATTGCCACTCCTCAGTCTCCAAGTCGTACGGGTGCAGGCTCTAATCGGTCTGGTGGCTCTCGTACCGGTAGTGATGAGGGAAAGGGAGACCAGGCGTCTGCTTCTGACGCTGATGCAGTAAGTAGTCAAGGCAATACTACCACCAAAGGCACCGATACAACGACATCCAATGATTTGGGTACTGGTTTAAGTGTCGGTTTTAAAAATGGAGGTAGTGGGAGCACTGGGGTTCAGGGGTCCGATCAGCGCTCTGCGAATTCTCCAAATCCCGACGACAAATGTCCACGATCCAGAGGATATAGACAGATTAGGCTCGGACCTAATAGTGGAACATACTGTGTCCGAGATGATGATTATAAGCGACAAGAAGAAATCAACAATAAGTGGTACGAAAAAGTAAAAAAAAGTGAAGATGCAGCTAAACGTAGAAAACAGGATGAAGAGGAAAAACGCAAACTGCAGAAAGATGCTCATGAAAAGCTGCAAAACAAATGGCATCAAGACTTCATATTTTCAGGAGGTGTCGACGTCTACGGTTACCCTCTTAAACATAACCCAGATGCCCCCTTACAACCCGTCTTCGTCGAACTTGGGGGGTTACCCATCATGGATCCAATAAAGGAAACACAGAGTAATTATCCAGAAGCACCGAGCATGATTCATTTCCAGCAACCTCCGCTTGCTGACCATAATTTTCCTCACCCTCCTGTGCCCATACAACACCTCATCAATATTCCCACGGAGGGAGCATTGTCGACAGACAAATACTCAATTCATTCATTTCCCACTGATAAGTCTGGAATTTCGCCAGTAAAAGATGAAAAGAGAAAATTTCGAGAATCGTTTGTCCCCACAGACTTCTTGGATCCCTTACCTCCAATAAATCTAGAAGTTGTAGAAGCGTACACTCCCATTAAAGCAGATACACCACCCGATCTTTTCATAGAGGTCGCTAAGCGCCCATTTGCCGACCCCGTGTCTGTCAATGACTTGGATTTAGATGCCCCTTATGCGAAAACATACGATATACTAAGAGATCGATACCAAGAGCTTGGTCACGCAACTGGCGAAATCAAAAGCTTTTCTGACGTGCCACGGACTAACTTCCATCTGGACTTTGTGCAGGGCCTCCCCGGACTTGAAGGGTACGAAGACCCAGGAATGCCGCGTGATTCTCCTAGACAGGTAGCTGAGCATAACGTCCCGCTAGTCCCCGATACTAGCTTTATTCAACGAACTCTGGAACTGTCAGCACCTCATGTGGATATTGATGTTGCAAACAAATGGTCGACTGATACAGATTCTAAGCCTAAGGACATATCCTTGGAAATACAGCATGTTGATCCTCTTGAATCGCTGGGGTTACCGCCTATTCTGCCTACAGTTCTCGTCGAACGAGCAGATCGCTCAACGATTCAAAATGAAAGCGATCTCCCATTTGAAGTTTCTATCCACGTCCCCGATCGTGCAGTCCAAGATGCCCTACACGATGTAGACTTATATTATGACCATTACGCGAACGCGGACAGTATCTTGCGAAATGAAATTAAAAATGCTGAATCCTGGTACGGGGAAGACAAGGACTTTTCTGGACTGCCAAAAAGTAATTTCAATCTTGACTTCACCCCGGCATTTTTTGAATATAATGGGCACCAAGATCCCGGGATACCGCGGGATCCTTCACGGCAGGTGTCTGCCCGGGATCTTCCACTCTTTCCGGATCCTACTCAATGTCTTAACCCATGGTATGTGGACCCTTCATCCAAGTCGTCAACATTCTCTCCTGCTCCAAACTCCGACCATCTGCCCCCGCCTCAAACTATCAGGGGAATGCTCTTCTGGATCGTAGGCTTGACTGAATATGGTTATATTGAGAGGATTACGGAGCATGTGGTATGCATTTTGGAGGATATTAACAACGCCAGCAGTGTCTACCAGTTTCCAGATAGCCTTGATATCGCCGCCTTGACCACTTCCCTGGTAACCAAAACCCTTACAGACTCGTGCCACTTCGCGGCCAACTTTCTCTACAGGTTTAAGCATAAAGACGTTTCGGATGCTTTTAAATCCTTTTTCAAAAATCAAGATAACAATGGGTTTTATTATTCCCCTGACCCCGCCTGCCTCCTCTGTCAGCTGCGGGACTACGTCTACGCCGCTCACCACCAGTTGCAGTTCCTGAAGGCGCAGTGTAATCGGGATAAGTCACATGGTGGTTGGCAGGATTGTAAGTACGGTAGTGACATCACTTCTCCCAACTCCCCTCTCCAGGCCTTCCTGACTGATGGGTGTTACTCGGACTTCGACACTTATCTCTTCGATCCGGGCAACATCTGTCTTAAGAGCCGTGTCAAAATGGGATTTCGATACGAGGGTTTGCCTGATGAATCCCATGATGGCAGCTATCTATCCACCATCCTGTCTCCCACTTGTGGCGGTGACGACCCCTTATTGACGTTATCGTCTTATCTCAACTGCCTTACCAGAAGGACGCCGAGGACCACCGGGGAACTTGTCTCATTCTTCCATCATTTCGGAAATGAGCTGCACTTATCATATTCGAAAGGGCCGTCAAACCTGGGCACCGCTCTCTCCACTCCACACGACTGCTGCCCCAATTGGGATCATCTCGGTCGCCCCGACCTCGACGCTGTGCGTGACTTCCGGGGTTGTCAATCTCCCAGCTCTGGCAACTGTCACCCCAATACACTGTTCACGCTGCTTGGGTGCCACATTGGCAACGTTCACTGCCATAGACATTTGTCGCCAATCACCTACCGGGCATATGCCCTGTACTCTCCTATCTTCTCACATACCTACCTCAGCTGGACGGTATATCTAACCGACAGACTGTGGGAGTCACTCGACAAGCTGCTTTATGATCTAGACAGGCTCCAATGTTCAAACGTTAGAGCCAACCATCACTGTGCCGATGCGCTGCCACTCCTCTACTATCACGGGTTCACGCCGCCGGAGGGCATGCCAGCATCTGCAGTGAAGTGTTCGGACGTCATCGCCAAGCTGGAGGAAGTGGTCAACGGCGACGCTGTTGCAAAGCTTGTGACCTGCATGGACTCCTTCCTGTACAGGATCAGGATGCCTTTCATCATACTTGGATTCGCACTTTGGTCTGCCGCATTCTGCCTTCTCGTTCACGCAATACTGTATCGTCGGGACATGCTGCGCATTCGTTCTCACATCATGCGCTGCAAGGTATCACACGCTATCGACGTCAAGGTGCTGCTCTCTCTAAGCAGAAATATGATCTCACTTTACGACATCGAATACTTCGACGACGACGATGAACTCACTGAAGCATCGAACACACTTTTTCAATGATAGTCGTATCGTGATTCCCCACGATAGTTGCCGTATAGTTAAGTGGAATAGCCGAGCAATGATGCCGCTGCGCAGCCTGGCTCGCATACAACAGATTGCTGTACGCTTATAAGTGCCGCATTCAAGTGATATTCTACGACAATCGTACCCAAATTGTCGCACCACTCATGAACGGAGTTGGTATAAAACGTGGAAGGATGCAGACTGTTGCACGGATGGCGCTAAGTTTCGCTTTACAGCTGAGTGGATGAGGTAGTTGCCTATATTTCCAGTTGTGACGCCATTATAAGGCGTCTAACATGGACGTAGCGCCATAAACACTACAAAATCTCTTGGTAAAGTACCGTTTGGCAGTCTACGACGGATATGTGTAGTTGCAACTTCCCTCGTCGCGTGTTGGCAAATTCGCTTATTTACCTTACCTAATTCCACCCGTAACATAACACATCTGAATAGATACCCAATACATAATGTAGGTTGACTTCAGTGATCATTTATTGCCATTGAAACTGAGTGGTTGGAGTGATGGGCGGTGTGTCGCGTCGGCTAGGATACAAGGTGTTTGGTTACACACATCGGCGTTAAATGGGTGCTATCTTAACAGCATATGAAAACATTGTATCAATCAGACATGTGTAGTGCTGGATATACCTCAGGCGGCTAGAAGACGAGTGGAAACTCGCTCATGGTCATGACCACGGCGCTGACCGATCTGCTAAGCACGTTAGTGAGTAATTACATGGCTTCTATAAGCCAAGTTGCAATATCCACTAAGGCTGCAATATTGCAGACTAGCTGCCGTTAGGATAAGGCAGTTAGCCAATGGCACGGTAGGTTGAAGCCCAAGCGTGGCGTGATAAATAGAAGATGATTGTGGTGGTCCGTCCGGTGTACTTCGACAACAAATGTTTATGTGTAACCTATTCACAATAATGTGTAACGCTTGAATCGTCCATGCATGTCGCGGTTGTGAACTCTCGCAGTGTGTCGGCGTTGCGGGATGTGCGACCACGCTTGCAAAGGCAATACATAAACAGCGCTTTGCACATGTGAATCGAAGCGCTATATACCTCTATTTTTAAAAAATGGCAGAGACCTCAAATATACAGCCTTTTGCCCTAGGTGGCGTTTGAATGAAGTCAAGGGAGGATGGTGAAGGATCAGGTGGAGGAGACAAACTCGTGTATATGTGATACAAGTAAATGTCCTCACTATAAGGATGGTACTTGTTATGAGTCTACTTGTACAGAGTACAAGTCTGGCTGCCCCCCCGGATGTAAGGGCTGCGAAAAGAGATGCACGCCAGGACAGAAATGTAAATGTTGTACTCCCCGCTGTGGTTGTAAAGATGATTGTTACGCAAAGGACAGTAATGGTACGTGTAAGGGAAAAGTACCGGGAGGTAGTTGTGAACGTTGTAAAGTGAAATGCAAGGATAGTGATAAATGCATATGCTATCAATGCAGCTGCGGAACGCAATGTAATGGCTTCCTTTGTGCCTGCTGTTACTTTTGCAATCCTGGCAAATGTAAGAGTAAAGATACTTGCGACGGCTACGTACTCGGGAAATGTGCTGATAAATGCCAAGGCCACGGCACATACGATGACAACGGACAGCCTTTCTATGCCAAAGAATGCAAATGCACCCGTGGTGAGGACTGCAAGTGCTACACTAGCAAACACGATCGGAAATGCAGGTGCATTTTCGGCGAACCGCAAAAGGATGGCAACTGCTTGATAAAATGCGACATGTGTGGCAAATTGTGCTCTCAAGACTCGTATGTTCGCCTGGGCACTATAGTGGTTGTCTTGGTTGCAATCGCAGTGATCCTGCTTTTCGTTTGGCACCAGTACCGCGATAAACTCCGCAAGATGTTTTTATGAACTACGTGGCACATGTGCTATATAAGTCAAGCGTTCTGACGTATCCACGAATAACCTAATCGGTGACAATATTCCCGAGGAGGTTGACGCCAATCGGTACTCTTATTTGGCGCCCAAGCGCAGTGTAGTTCCGCATAGTGCGCGTATAATGTAAAGACCGCAACACCTATGTAATGCAAATGTAGGGCATTGCATCGTCATAATGTTTCTATTTTGGCACTATGGAAACATGTAAAATATTCGACGTACTTTGGACGTCTTCAACCCCTTAATCCACTGGATTCAACTTCACCTAGTATAATAAGCGTTGAGATGTTTATGCCACATCAATACAATCGTTTCGGCCATTCACGCAAAGCATTCGAAACGACAGGCGGCGACTGAAATCACGGTAAAAACATCAACAGACGATAATAGACATAAAATCATTACATCTCTATTGTTCGTGCAACCCTCGCGTAATTTTATAGTAGACTGATGGATGCGATATCTTGTGCGCAGGGATTTCCATCTATTAGTACTTTTGCGCGGCGGATATGCGCATTGAGAATGAATTTAATGCAGTGGCTGTGCGCGTACATGAGGCTGTTTGGTATACCAGGGGCACCACTAGCAGCAGCAAAAGGGCCATTCCACTTTTGAACTAATTCACCCGTCAGCTGCTGATTGTCCGGCCACAGCGTCTTTCGCTCTGGCGGCACGGCCGCACTCCCTGTTGTCACAAATTCTCTTCCGGACGTGCCTACCAATCCCTTTTTGCGGCGTGTAGTCAGAGTTGATTTCACCAGCGTAAGGGCGGCTGACTTGCGGAGGATCAAGAATGGGTCTTCCATATTGCTGAGACCGTTGGTCGCAAGCAAAGTTTTGCAAGACAATTGCTCATCTTCGAAAGCCCTCTTGATGTAGTCACCGTCAAGTTTGAAACACGCCGTATCCCAGTATGTGTAACAGTTGTATGCGGCGTTGAATTTCACTTCTAGGGCGTCGTGGCAGATAACACAGCATTTTCGGGTCAGATCGGCAAAGTTCACGGGGAAGGGAACGTTAGATTTGCACCTCGCTATGTTGAACTTGACCTTATGACACGTTTCCAGCATAATGTGCACGTCAGATTCGACCCCTATGGTTCCTACCACCCCTCCGTAGGTGTTTACGGCCGGGGTGCCATGGCAATCTTTCATCGTTCCCCACGACCATAATGATTGCAGCGATTCATCCCGATCTTCACTGGAGCTGCCACCTATGCAGTCGGTTTTGTCTATGGGGGCGTCGGACTCCATCTCTACGTCTTTCGTAGTGTTCTCGACGCCAACCCTCCAAAACAGTGCTTCTCGAAGCCATTTTAGGTTCGGAGACGCAGACAAAGTGTCCTTTAACAGAACGTTGCTGATGCCTTTAAGTGTCATCATCACCTTTTGACCGCTCCTAACCGCGCTCGGCAGATGCGGAGTGCTGATCCACTCGTCCAGGGTTGACCAGAGAAGGTCACGTCTGGACTCTTCATGCGACGAGGAATGTCTACTCCTAGCATCATATGTGCTGAACCGAATGCCACACGTCGCGCACTGATATGCTTTTCCTTCATAAAGGCCGGCGACAACAGCCGTGGCCACTACGTTCGGCACCTTTCCTGTTTGTTTCCACATGTTAGCGGACATCTCTATGTTCCGTTCCAGCGTGTCATCAATTTGGTTCGTTTCTTTGAGCTTTTGCGCCAGCAACAATATATGTGCCACCTCGTTGGCACTCAGCGGCCCTACCACGGTCTCTACATAATCTGCCCCCACGGCAACGCGCTTGGAGAGTGTGCCCTTTCCTCTGGGAGATCCATCCGGATTTACCATGGCAGCAATGTCATTAACACGCCCGACCAGAGGCGAGCTCTTCGGTGGCATACTCATCACAGGATATCCAAAGTCCATTCGAGCCGAAACGTCGCCTAGACATCGCTGCTGTGAAAGGAACTTGATCCCTTCTGATAGTCCGTCGCAGATGGATGTTCTCGAATCATCTGAATGTATATCTAGCGACGCCAATTTAAGCCTGCGTCTAGCCAATTCGACGAGTCCGCGATGTACCTCATGCTCATTCGAAGTTGTCACTCCAGACTTTGCTTGGATGCGATTTGATGGGTGGCTGAGATCAGTCACATCATTTGCCACTCCACCCTGTTCACTGAAACCCCTATCCTTTACCAGAGCGTCGGAGAGTCTCGCACGCTTGGTCAAGTAGAGGCTGCTGGATATCGGCGCGGAGCCGTGTAGCGCCATTGTGGTTAACGAAAATTAAGCCTGATCTATACTAACTACATTCCTATTCGCATGAGCTGCCACAGGGATAACGAACGCCAGCTCTAGACATTGTTAAGTATGGACGGAGTGAGAGCTCTCCATCTCATAGTGCGATACACAATCACAGCCATGATACATCAAGAAGACATACGGCAAGCGAAGCTACCGCCTTTATAACTGGAAATGAATATGTGAGAATATAACTCAGGTTACGTATGCCCGGCGCGTTTGTGGCGGCCACACCTCCTTCCACACATTTCGTCAAAACCGCGGCACAACTCATTAAGTGCGCTATAAAGGCATTTCCACCAATATCAACAATTATAATACTATAGTTTCGTAATTGTACGTGCGATGCGGGAAGCCGTTCACGTTTCCTCGTCGAGGAATTCTATGAACTGGCTGGCAAGGGTACGAGCGTTCGCTACTTGAGGTATCTGGTTCGTGGCAGCAGGCGGTTCGATTCCAAGCATGCTCTCTAGAATCCTAATTATGTCCTCGCGGCGATGATTGCCAGCGCGCTCCTGCTCGTAGTACTGTTGAATCATGTTGTTGACAGTATCCTTGTCTAAGAAATCGCTCTTGGTCATTAACAACCTCTGATTCGTCGCAATAAGCTGCTCGTTTTTCTGCACCAATTGCGTGTTCACAGTGTTGGCGTTGAGCAGGGAGTCGGTGAGCTGCTTGACTTCGTCACGCTTCTCTGCCAGCTGCTCTTCCAATTGCGCAATGCGCTCCTGCAGTGATTCTACCTGTGGCAAATTGTAATCATGTGTGTAGAACATACCTGTTTTTCGAGTTCTGCCGATTTTGTGGCCTTCACTAGTGCTGCGTCCTGTGTGGCCTGCAGCTTCTGCACCCTTCGGTCGTGGTCGGTCTGCACTTTGTGTTCCACAGTGAGACGCGGAACTAACCTGCATCTTAGATATGTACTTGATGAGCCGCATGTACTCCCCAGGAGTTTCCTCTTGAGCCCCGCCTGCGGTGCTGGAATGCGATGAGGGGTCTCGTTCCCCGGCAGCAATGGGTTCGGCTTCATTCACCGATGCAAGCAGGACGCTAGGCCCTTCGTAAATGCGGGGAGCATCGATGCCCATTGTTCGTGAAAGCACTGCCATAGTGTGAAGGGACCGCTCCAGCCAAGACAGTATTTTCTCGGTGTGTTCGTTGTGGACGCTGTGGCACTTCTGCCAACAACTGGGTCGCTGCATTGGGGGCACGAACATGGGCGACCCTGTAGCGTCGCGCACCCTACCCTCAATGTCCATCCACAGGGACTCGAGGGTGAGACACATTTTGTATAGAATGTACAACCTGCCAGACACGGCAACAGACGATGCAGAATCAGCAGACTCGTTTTCCAAATCACCGAAATGAAATATTTTCATACGATCCACGTCTTGAAAAGCTGATGAACGGATACTGTCTCTCGACGGCATCGCCTTAGCGAGTGGTGATTTGTCAAAAGTTCCTCCACCCTGCTGCAATCCATGCTCATATTGTGATATAAGTTGAGCAGTGAAATCGCCCAAAACGTCATCATTTTTATCACCCGATGCCTACACAAGCGCATCAGTATGCCTGAATAAACAAACGCACCTTCCCCAGTGTATTGATCATACGCATGCGCTGTTCAGCAGATTCCAATCCGCTTTGATCGTGCTCTTGTTGATTATCCGATGTCGCAGATGCGTATGAAAGTCGATGCACGTCCTAGGTGTAACGTGAATGGTACGTCGCTACAGTAGACACACCTCTGATAAGTGAGACGCTGGTTGAGGTTGCTCTCCGTCATCGTCGGATTCACTGTAGAGTAATTGCTGTAAAATATGAACTGCTGGTTTCTCTAGAGCACTCTTACCGTGAAATTGTTGATTTCCGTTACAGCCTTGCGTAAGTTAAGCCATGTAGACCTCATTTTTGCTTGCACTGACTTCTATGTCTTCGTCATCAGCGAGGATTATAGCGCAAGACACGCGGAGGATGCAGAGACTTCAAGACCAACACCTATACCATCAGGCTACTCGTAACAATGTCGAATACCCTTCGATCGATAGACACTGACAAGTACGACACGTTGAACATTCCATCCACGCATCCCTCCACCTTTATGCCAATGTGCACGGATAGTTGTACTGCAGAATACACGTCAGCATAATAGGTACGGCACAGCGGTGTAGGATGTTGGCGCCAATACACATATGTGTAACCGTTTAACCCAAAGTTGATTCAACGAATAAGCCGACAAATATAAACACACATATGCTATTTCCTCCTCCCTAGACATATGCCGTTCAGTTACAATACACCTATTAGAAATATTGCTGCGTGTCTCTGTAAGTACCGTCACCTCCACGAAATACAGCAGTTGGGGCGGTCGTCACAAGAGCGATGAGGCTAATATCGCGGCATCAAATATAACGCTAAGTTGCCCATATTTTAAAATTTTAATCAACGACATAATAAAACTAACTGTAGCGGCTGAGCCTATGCACTTCGGTGTATTCTCGTTGCGTTATCAGACACGCAGTGGAAGGATAGACATGTTCCCCTACCTTCGTCGGATTATTGAGGAAAATATCGCAAGAAAGTCACACAAATCGACACAGAAGTGTATCAAACAACGTTCATCGCCGAAAGGAAATGAGTGAAGCATTCAGCCTTGATCTCTCGTCCCTATACCTCATGGATCAAATTGTCAACTAATTTGACAGGGATATATAACAAGGGCAGTTTCACAGTATCGCACTGGTATATTGAACCAATGTTACGTTTGAATGCTCTTTCTGAGGTACGTTAGGGATACTCTGTGCTCGTATTTTAGGATTCTATCGCATTGACATCGCATAACGCTGAGTTCCTTCTATGGATTTTCGCATCAATTTTCGAATCCACAAACGTTATTGTACTTTTGAATCACAATTCGCTTCATTGATGCTTCTATTTGTTTTCTCGTTTGTCGTCGAATGAAATGAGGGATGCCCGTGAAGATGACGCCATGGACCTGGATCCGGTGGAAGATGACCCTGTTGTTTGCGAGTTTGACGTATTCGTAAACAATACGGTACTCCAAGACCTGTTGGGTCGTATTGCTGAGCCAGCCAAAACAATTTCCGTGGCAAGCGAGTTGTGCAGCAAGCCCTTCGGCGATTTGTTTCTGCTGCAGTACCCGCTGGAGTTGTCAACTTCCGATTGCCCCAACGCTTCCAAGGATGTGGACATACAAAATCGCATTGCCCTAAGTTCCAACGCAACGGATATGCTGCCGTTGTCGACATTGTCCATCGGTAAGGAGTCGAAGCGCGAGGTGGTCGATGAACGTACATACGGAGTGGCATCCATTATCAAGAAAACCAAACGAAGCAGTTGCCCCTACCTAAAGTTCGTCTATGATCTGGGTACAAAATATCCGGTGAACGTGATGTCGCTATCAGCTAAGAAGAGCTCTCGTGCTTCAAGCCCTTTTCTTCGATACGAGCCCTCGGATTTGACTAACACCATCCACCTGTTCGACCTCTCCAAACCGGTTTCCGCCGACAAGAAGAAGACCTTGAAACTGAGGTCTGAAATTGTGACTGGGGATCACGTCTCTGATTGCCTTGGCGTGCTCGTAGTGGAGGAGACCGATAGCGGTTTGGTGCGGTCGCTGCATATTGTGCCGGTTCGCGGGGTGATACAGCTGCGGCCAAAGGTTAAACCCTACATGAGTGAGATTGTAAATTTCGACGACACTTTGAACAGCTTGTTTCAGAATCGCAACCTGCAGTGGCGTGACGTGGGCAAGATAAGCGAAATGGATTCGGCTGAATCTCGTGAAATCGTGCAGATGTTGACACAGAGGTGCCGGACACTGCAACAACTTGCACGTAGGCCGATATACTTCCACGAAAATCCGTCGATGTACATAAATGCAGTCTGCTTTGCCCAGGAGTACGGCAAATACCAGGATGAATGGCACCGCAGTCTGGAGTCAGATGTGGATGGCTACCAACACTCAACAAATCCCGCATTCAGTACAGACAATGGTCAGATAGCATATCGATGCATGCACGAAAACACGCCGAATGTCCGTTTCATGGGCACCTTGGATGTGCGGACGCAGCTGAAGTTGCTGCTCACCCAGAGGTACATAGACTCCTTTTACGCACTGAAGAAGGACATTATTGCGGGGCCTGAAGTAAGCGACGATCAATTGATCGTAATGCTGCAGGAGTTTGCGACCAACATTGACGGCAACTGGATTTTGTCGTCGGAGCATGCGATTCCCAATTATACCACAGAGGATGATTTTGACGATGAAGATCGCGCGTATTTGATAGTATGTCGCGACGTGATATTGGGACTGTTTTATCGCGATGTTGTGATGAGAGATTTGTTGCAGAAGGGTGCGTACGGTCACGTGACCATTGAGGCTGTGCACAGCCTCACTGGCCTCCCAGTGCGCATGGTCCACGAGATGATATCGCAGGTGGCAATGCAACACGGTAAGCTCTGGACGCTTAAACTTAAGCGAGACAGTGAGTTTTATAACAAGTACGGTGCCCTGATGAAAACCTATCAAGTCAACTGGAGCAACCGACTGCTGGAGAGCATGAAGCATGTGAAAACGCTGCGCGAGACCCAGAGCTCAAAAGTATCGCAGATTATTTACCGATACATTCTAAAAGGCGCGATAATAAGCGCCTTAAAGAACCGCGTATACTCTGCGGAGCAAATTTCGCAGGAGCTCACTGCTCAGGGCTACTCCATCGATTCGGCGCCTGTGTTTGAGAGTTTGTTAAAGCAGGTGGCCATACCATTTTTACGCGGCGACAGGAAGATGTGGGTGCTGAAGAAAAGCCACGTGTCGCTTAACTCGCTGAAAATGGTCCTTTCAGGTCAAAACCACCCTGGCACCCGTCGGCTAACGTCTGACGAGGTGCGCCGGACGTTGCAGGACTCAGCGCTTCCGGGTTTTTTGAAGAGGCGCATATCCATGATGCCCTCGTCATAACATCGTTTAAATTGCGATATTAACTCTTAGTGTTTTGCACGTATGGCGTGTTGAAGCACACATACGTTGTATGTTTCACATTTCCGTGTAGAATGGTACATCGTCCGATTTTACTGCGTCCTCGGGCGCTGATGTTATTCCACAATCGTGCCCTTCGTAGCCGCTTGAACATACACAAGACGTGAGTGAGCATGTGCCTGAGCATCCAGTGGAGCAACTTAAGTGCGCACATTACCTCTACCAAGGCACGTGTGGGCGGGGTCCTTACAGGGCATATCGAGAAGCTGGTATGTTTCGCCGAATGCTCGAACGTCCATTTTCGAACCTCCGTGTAGAACCAAGCCACCTTTAACCCAATAATCTGTTTATAAGCATATTTTACCATTCAAGAATGCGATGGATGCGAAGGCTCGTGCGGCCGGTTTGTCATCAGCGGTTGGTATGATGTACCATTTATTTGTTGTGGTGTCGAAGCGCCACAAATCGCTGCCCCAAATTCATGTGTGTCATCATGAGAACCAACTTGTAGCATCGACTTGAATTGTAGCTGAAGTCACAGCCGCCGAAAAATAGAACGCTCCTGCCCATTGTTATCGAGCTCATTCCCTCCATGGGCGGCGGCGACATTTCGGACTCCAACGCCGTCCACTTGGAAGTTTTCAGATCAAACGTCCACCTATAATCAATAGTGCAACGCGTTTAATTCCCCCTACATTCCGTCGCCGCAGCTGCCTCCATAGCTGTACCCCCCGAAGAGGTAGAGCACGCCATCAACAATTTCCATTGATGCGTGTTCCTTGGGGGATGGATTAAGAGCGCCAGCATTGAGATCTGTATGACACGTTATGGTACGATCTGAGCACTATACCTGTGCTTAGAAGCTTGAAGGTGGCGTCTATTTGTTGGGCGTTAGATTCAGGGTTCGATTTGGAGCTCAAGTGTATCTCGTACAAATCATTGAGAAATAGACCTTCCTACGGTACAAATGAGATCACTATTGCATTATTGAGTACTAACATCACTGTATCCGCCGAAGACGAAAATGCGATTTTGGCCGTCCGTGCATGCCGCGTGTCCGCTCCTCGGGATAAAGTTGACATCGCCTGATATTTGCACGTTATGCCACTTGTTAGTGATGATGTCTACGTATAACCTTGTATAGACCCCGATTCTTACGCTTACCGTATTTGTGTATGCTTCCTATTGTGCCATTTTCGTTGTGGCCACCGATGAGGTACAGTGCAGATGCTAGCTTGGTCAGCGTTGCGCCAGCCCTTCGTGCGGGAGCAGTTCCACCAACTTCCACACTTGTCCACGTCTTCTTGAAGAAATCGAATTGCCGCAGATCTCGGCTGTACGTTCCTATGGATAGTAAGACTGGCCTTCTGGACTTCTCACTTACCTTGCCATTCACCTCCGAAGGTATATAACGTTGTGGCAGAAAAGGCGCTTGCCGTTCTCGTCACACTCTTATCGTCTGACGCAAATACAGCCTAAATGTTTACCATTTTTACCTGGATCACCGGGGTTAAGGACCTTCCATTGGACGCCGTAGACGAATGTACATAACCATCCTGCTGCTAGCACCAAATAGACGTGGCAGATAATGCTAACCATGCAACGCATCCTGTTAAAGCTATTCGGAGAGCGGTGTGGCTGCTAATGTCGCCGTGAAGCGAGATTCGTCGAGGACTAGTCGCACGGCATATACTCGCTTCCTCGCCGTTGACCGAGCGTGAACGATGTCTGTTGCATCTTCTACACACTGTCAATTGGAGTCGCGCACGTTAAGTATATGAGGACCCTCGTTTGGATGTTGCAGCGCCCCAATTTGGCTGAGCCGATGCATACACTCACACATACTACACACTAGTCAGAGATTATCTTAGTAGGAATCCGCTGCTATCGCCCGTGTTGATACATTTGCAATTGGTGGATTCGCATGCGAGATTCTAAAGATTTTAAGCCGTTACATTGCCCCGGCAAGCCAATCTCAGACTCGCCGTGGATTCCATAGGCCGATGGAATCTTGGCCATTTTAATCCAACCCCGGCGCAATTACACGTATCGCAGCAGCGCCATGAGATATGGCGTTTTACCTTACATAGGAGTGCTCGTGCTCAGCGGCTGCTTCTGCGTTTCTACGTTGCGTAAGGTAGGTGGAGACTACATAGACGTGTTTCGATGACTTCGGTAATGTAAACTTGACGTGGTTTATGAATGCTTGCATGCCGATTCTAATGATGTCATGCGGTGGTAGCATTCGCTCAATGGAGATACCTCTGCCATGCCAAGAAGCAACCTGGTCTCCAGGATTAGAGACACCAAGGAAAGGAACTGTTCGCTGGTTTCATGCATAGGCGCCAGCAGCTGGCCACAACGCAAAGCGTTGCATGATGCCTTCGGTATAGACGCGGCGAAATCTGCCGCCTTGGGAGGGCCTTTGAGGCCGCGGGCCGACCTCTGGGAGTTGAAGCAGCCCGACCGCTGCACCCTCGTTGTCGACGTGGACATACCTGCCGCCACCAACGATTTGGGTAGAGGTTTGGACAGGCAGCCGTTGCTGCGCTTGTGTCAGCGATCAGGTGCCGTTGTGGTGCACCTGAATCGTTCGGACATCCGGCGTGGCGGTAAGTCATTCCACCTCTCCCGAGCTGCGAGGACGTTGCTGAAGGACCTGTCCAAACTAGTGGACACTAAGCGAGGTCCGACTGTCTACATATTTATACCAGATCTAGACACCATAAAACCAGGTTCTTCTGCGGAGGATGTTTCGGCTTACGAGCAATTCAAAGTTCACCTGTCAGACATTGTACACAAGAGCCCCAAGTTTATTTTCAAGTCATGCGGTGAGGAGGAGAGCGTATATAGGTCTATTAGCCAGTCGGAAACACCTTGCAACCCTAGTGGTAGGTCTACCAGTACCCGTAAAATAGGCACAACAGACATCGCAACGGCTATTTCGATGGTTCAGGGAGCCAACGAGATCGCTACTACACTGGCCCAAATACATGAAGCTTGCTTCGCATCGCATCATACATACGTCAAGGATAGATTAGGGGAACTGTACAAGGGGACACCAAAATCAAATTTGACCTCAATAATGCAGTCTAGCATGATTGACGCGATTCTATCGTTTTTCCTCCGGACACGCAATATGACCGTAAGTATGGGGTCTGGAAATATGATCAATTGCAGCAGCACGACGATATTGTGTCACGTTACGTGGACCAGGAATACAAGCGCCTGTCTCTTTTCGCCAACGACGCGTATCTGAGAATCGTTCTTATGGCCGCCTCATCGGCGAAAGAGCAGTTGAGGAATGAGCTTGGAAAAGATCCCAAGCAGGACGCAGAGGCCCTTGTTAACAGAATTATCGCAGATCATGACCGAAAGATTGCAGATGCGATGGCATCCCTATCGAATAAGATGCCCCTGCCCACGTGGGTGGAAGAAACTATAGGTGATGCGCGAGACCAGTTACGGGAAAAGCTCGAAGCCATAGTCTCCGTGCACACCGGTTTGCCGAAACCGACCATGTATGCGGTAGGTGTGTTAGTCTCACAGCTTATTGCGATTTAGAAACACGAGAAAGCGATTGAAAGGAACCATGCCAAGAGGAAAAAGAAGCGCGGCATGAACTTTACGCTCGGACTCTCTTGTATGCTGCGTGAACACGGCTACGGCAATAGACAGGGATACATCAACTACCAATTGGGCCCCTTGCTTCTGACCGTGGGGTAGGTTACATTGTACGCAATACTTGCAAAACTAAATCAGGTACGCAAACGACCGTGATGTCGCCGAGGCGAAACCGGGCACGGGGATTTTAACCCCCGCTTTCAGGCTGCAGCCACGTTTGCACGTAAACATTAAGCTGTAATGTATCTTGGTGTATCACTGGCGTGGAGGGACGATATGCCCGTCGTGCGGATCGACCTGCACGCAATGTACGTGGCTTCGACGCAGCTTTACTTACGATGCCGTGCAACCCGCCGATCAGCGCCGACGTCGAAACGCTTCTTTTACGCGATCCGCGAGCAGGCCAGAATGCGCAGCATCTGTGCTCCTGAGACGATTTCAAACCGTTCAGAGACAAGTAGGAGACTCACAAATTTGGTTTTGTCGGCCTTAGTGAACAGTTTGAAGGTTTGTATGGCCTCACACGGTCCCGTGTAATGCTCGCCCCTGTGCTCATTGCAAACGCATCATATAGCGAAATCATTACCAGCATGAGCCGTCTGCCTGCAGAGTCCATTCTGTGCGACATTCATGCCACATATGTGCAACCTCACCTGAGGGACATGCATGCGAGTAATCCCTTTCGTAATTTACAGTGCCACAGCTAACACAATGTGAACCACCGCTGCGCTCGTTCCCACCTGCTGTGCTCTTCGCTGAGCTGCGCAGTTTCCTTCGCAATCCGCTCGTCCAGCCTTTTGAATTCCGCGTCGTCCAATCTGCAACACAATATGCGGAGGCTGCCGTGTTTCCAACCGTTTCATGTTCTCAACCTGATTACTGTTATAACCGTACGACTGCACACTTACCACTTGGGCTGTGGTGGGTATATGCTCGCTCTCTTCCTTCAAATTCTTGGCGATATCTGCAAAAAATGCCACACACCACCCTTCTAGTAACCTTTGAAGAGGTCGAGTTGCGTATCTGCAGCGTTATTATGGCAATATAGTCCAGCTCATATAACTTATAACACTAGAAGCAACACATAGACATGTTTTAATGGCATATACAGCACACTGTGCACAGAATTTGCGACGAAAACGACATCTGCATGTACCACCGTGTCGGTACACCGCAAAAGTAACGGGCATAGACAGAGGAAGAAGCGCTTCTAACAGTTGAATACGATATCATGTAACTACTTAAACCACATTGGAGTTCATCAAGTGGTGTGTGAGCTGACGTTCAAGAGTACAACACACATTACGCAACTACGTACCTGTGTAACTCTTCCTTATACGCGACCCGTCAGTTTGCGATACACACCCAAGTATGGTAGCTACGATGAACACCAGGCTCGTCATATTCGACGAAGGATGCGGTTTTGCGATGTCGGCGTTTTCTTGGATCACACGCTGTGAAGCCTAACACATCCGGTTGCCGATCTGCCGGTGCCAGGAATTCCACTCAACGAAGGCCATTACGATGCTCCATTATACGATTTAGAGTGATCATGTTTGTACAGTGAAGTGTGTGTCCATTACATGCCAATAACGGGCAACACGACATCGCGCGGTGGCGACGGGTACTGTTCCTCCAATCCTGAGCTATGTTGTACGTTTAGCAGCAATAGAGATGTTATAACGCACTTCTGTTGATGGGGGATCGCGATCCTGAGCTGCCTCCGCAGCTGCTGCGCGTGATTCCAGCTGGGCGTACGCCGGATCGCGCAGTCCTCCTAGACATGGCCTATACGGCGTGTATGGTGAGGAAGGTAAGCTATATACACAAGTAAATATACTAAATTTGCGATGTGTTACCCAATGTGCTCGCAGGAGGGAGAAGCTTTCGAGTTCAGACTTAAGATTCACCCAGCTAACGAGCAAGTGCCGTTCCTGGATCCCAGCCACCCGCTGCACGAATGCTACAGGTGTCTGAAGCGCAACGATGGCGGAGCTCTGTCCGAGTTTGTGAAGAGCAACGTGCCAGATCACGTGCGCCAACTTTTTGTCGATGCGCCACAATCGGCACCGCCGGAGAGCCGAAACCCAGAGCCAGGTTCGGAACTTCCGAAGTCGCCAAGTACAACGGGTGGAGCTACCAACAAATCTGCGCCGGGGAAGTGTATTATTCACGGCTACTCCGACTCCGAGTGACTACGCCCCCGTCTCAATTTTCAGTTGCCGTAACTTCTCTTGCAGCCGCTTCTTGTCCATGAACTTGCGATACCTGGCAGTATACCACTTGGGATGTGCGCGCCTGGCAAGGCGGTGGTTGCTTTTCGTGTGTAGCACGTCCGCCACGCCGAGGTTCCGAACGAGGGATGCGCTCTCGTTAACGTGAGGGAACGGGTTGGCGGACGCCTCCTGCATGGGCGCGACGCTGCGCCAGGCCTCCGACTGTCGCACTAGGCTTTCCATGCGCTTGAATCTGGGCTTTGTGTCTCGGTTTCAAATCGAGCCTACCTGGGTGCAGCCTCTTCCCGGTACCGTAGGTCGAGGGTGGGTGCCGACACTGCGTTGACGTCCTTGACCAGGTCGGCGATGTGCCGCGCGGGGTTCGACGACTTCGCGCAATGATAACACTGCCACAGCACCTTACCTGCCTCATGAAGTCCACTCCGATGCCGCTGAAGCACTTGCGATAGCTGGGTTCCAGCACTTCATAGATGTAATTGCGCACGTGGTCATCGTTCGCAGCCGCTGCGGGATGGAAGTAGCGCTTGACGTTCCTGCGATACATGTTGAGCAGGAAGGACGACCCTGCAACAGATTACGGGCGTCCGCAGGCGGCACCTACTTTCCTGCGGCCAAGCCGACCTGGCGTCGCGGCTGTACTGCGGTTTGGGCGGCAACTTCTCGGCTGGAGACAGGGTGTCTGACGCCCAGTTGGGCAGCTGAGCGTCCATCAGCAGCGCCGGTTGACGCACTGGTCCCCAGGCGGGGCGAAACAGCTCGTTGGTGCAGTGATGGTAGAGACCGCGCCTGCGCCGTCGACCGAAGGCAGTCAAAGCGCGCCCGCTAACTGCGAACAGGCAGCCACGATGACCGCCTCGCGGCATTGTAAATACCAGAAATTAAAGTAAAATATTCATTGCCCTACGGGGGTTTTAACATTTAATGGAACTAGATGAGCGCACACCCGCATAGACGTGTTATAAATAGCCGTCGACTAAGAACCATATCGACCTCAATAATTGATCACTTCGGCTTTCATATCGACGTGGTGAAACGGTAGTTAACGGCGGTGCGTGTAAATATTAGGTTTTGCACACTTCAAGCAACTTACTCACTCGTCGTCTTTGATCATGGCCGCCGCAATGGCAGCACCCTTGCCAGAGCCGTCGTCGCACGCGTACATGATCACAGAACCGACAAGGTCGGCCCTGGATACCTTCTCCATGTAGTAGAGCATGCGCTCGCGGTACCACTCGTTCTTCACGTACAGAGAACCATCCACGGCGCACGTGATCTTGCTCGTGGCGTGGGCGAGAGTCCTGCGCGCAGTGGCCACGATGGCAGCCGCGGCCAGACCCGCCGACCTGTCGAACACAGCTTCACAAATACGGCGCAGACCCTTCAGCGACTTCTCGTCGAAGTCAGCGCCCCAGCATCTCTTCGCAATTTCGCGCGCCTTGGCGTGGTCGTCGGATTTGTCGTTGAGGATGTCCGCGGCGTCGACGGCGGTGAAGGTGCCAACCTTCCACATTTGGGCGGTGGCCCTCTCGCTCAGGTAGATGATCATGTTGCGGCGGATGATTTCACCGAGGTAGGCTCCGGCAATCAGCTTCTCCATTTTGCCGCGGCCGCTGTTCGACGTGTACCAGTCGATTTCGTAGTCCACGGGGGTGATGGGCAGCTCCTTGTCGAAGTTACCGCACTCGATGTTGATGACCTTTCCAACGTAACCATAGCGGAGGTACTCGTGCTCGACGTAGCACACGTTGAACCCAGTGCCTAAGATGAGACCGATGCGGCATTCGGGGTAGCCCTGCGGCTTCTGGTAAGCCACGGACATGAGGGTGCCGACGGTGTCGTTGAGAATGATGGACACCCTGCCGTTCACCTTGTTGCGCTTGAAGGCTTCGTCCATCAGCATACCAATGTCGCGGCCCTCCACCTGCTCGTTGGTGTCGCGACCAGTTTCGAAACCCTTGGTCCAGTCGAGAAGGATGGCGTTGCGTTTGGTGAGCATGGTGCAGGGGAAGGAGAAGGTGAAGCCCACGGGGTAAATCTTGTCGGAGTCCTTCGCGTCACCCGATTCTTCCATGAGGTTGCCAATGCTCTTCGCGAAGTGGTCGAAAAGTTCCGTGGCAGTGGCGGTGCGGTCGAGCAATCCTTTGGGCCTCAGAGCCGTGGCGTGACGAAGGCTGAACGTGGACTGCATACGCTCCATGGTACCCTTGCCCTTCACGTTGATGCGCACAGACCTGAGGTTAGAACCTCCGAAGTCAATGGCGTAGTAGCACCCAGTCTCATCGCCCGTGGGGACGGTGGTGATGTGAGAATCAAGCATTTTGAAGCTGCACTCGTTCGGCAGCCAGAGATTACGATGGCGGCGGTGTGCCTTCAACCCGTTTACCAATTCGCCATAGAAGCTCTGCGCCACATCCTTCAGGTACTCAATAGGAAGGCTGAGCTGGCCAACGATTTGGTCCAGACGCACCTCAGCGTCAGCGTCCAGCAAATGGGTCACCTTGTAGGGGACCTCGATGTTCTCCGCCACCTGGCGAATGACCGAAATTTCCGGGATCATCTTGGGGAGTCGTTGTTGAAAATGATAGGTAAATTATGTGTGCCGGCAGTTGTGCCCTGCCCATGTGGCAAGTCCCGGTAGACGGCGATACGCGCGTGTCTGGGGACACCACGATGGTAATATAACACTGACTGCGTTTTTAGTAATCGTGACGGGCATTGTCTAAATTAATTCGTGGCTTAATTTTGCGCGAACTCTCCCTGAAGACGGTGTTGCTACACACACCGCGCTCCGCCAATAAGTTTCTTTTGCACGCCGGAACGGCGCTGTCTACTCCGTTGCCACGTGTGTTAATGGGTATGGCTTTTACTTGGTCCTATCGGGGTTGAGCTGGGCGGCATCTCCTTGGTCAGTGCTGGCCGTCGGCGACAGGTCTGCACACCGGTAGTATGGACGACTGCTTTACAGCCACCCGCACGCTATTAATGTGACGAATACACAGCTGGCCGTAATGGGTTCCGCAATCGATGGAAATCCCGCCGCTCGGTCATGATACCGTACACAGACCAACGCGTTGGATAAGAGTTAGGCATGCCATCAGGGGGTGGCGAATAGACGCAGCACATTTTAACATCTCTATAAAAACTGCAGTATATCACACCTGTACTACACATGGCGTCGGAATGGAGCCTGGCAGGCCGAATACAAGTGAGATAAACGGTGAGATGCCGCCGTGACGTCTCTTTCACAATGTCCACTTCAACACGCAGTATTTATCGCACACATAGTACATAAACGCAGGTAATTAATCAAATATTATGCCGCAACTGTGTACGGCTGGCTGGAACCTGCGGATGCTTACGAAATTGAGGCCTCCACTCCCTTCTCGCAGACTTGGTTGGAATATGCGGCAGAATGGCGGAGAATCCCTTTGTACAAGCGTGGCCAGCGCGCAGTGATGGCTCATACCCCGCACCTCACGCCCTGCAGCGGCCGTTGAACAGGCCGGCAGCCGCATTATCCGCTGGCCTACCTAAAGCAAGCGCTACACATATCACGCCTTCTGTGCAGATCGATCCTGGATGCACGCCACCGCAAGTGGCATCGAATGACACATTAAGCCAACAATGCAGCGACACAAAGGTAGGCGAACCCTCGCCGCCAATTGGGGGTGCTTACCAAAGCAAGGAGCCAGAGAACACAGATCCGTTCTCACAAAAAAGTCCGATACAAGAACGCGCGCCAGTATCAGCGACTGACTTGGAAGATGGCGCCTGGATGAAGTGCATGGAAAAATTCAATGGGTTCAACAAGGCGTCGGTCATAGCGCAGATGGTTGGGGGTGTTTACACGCACTTGTACACGGATTATTACGTGGTCCACTCGCAGTCGGAAAACTGCCGTATGGTAGACATGCTCTTTTTCAATTGCAGCTGCCCTAAGGTCACGTTCCCCTGCTCCCACATCATGGCCGCAGCTTTGGCATTCAACAATCGCAGATACGTGGGGAAAGTGGTGCTCATGAAAAACATTGAGCAGCACGTCATCAAGGTGTTGCACAAGTCGAAAAGCAAACACGCCACTGAGTCGGTTGTCAGCGCTATTGCCGCAAAAGTAAAAACTCTTTGCAATAATGCACAGGAGGAGGGTATGCTCCTGGAACTTCTGTTGGGCGTCGTCGTCCGGTTGTTCCAGGTTGCCTATGGATTAGTGCCTCACGATGCCGACATAATGGGGAGGTCGAAGTCCAGGTATATCGAGCGGATGGGGACCGGTTGTTGGACGGGGGATGCGGGGGGGTCTGATAAGCCCTCTGCGGCCCATACGGCCCCGGAAAGCAGTCAGGTCCTGGCGAATCTGGAAAAGAGCGATAATAACGCCACTTCAACTACTAATGTTGAGTGCAGTTGCGATTTAACGCCGGATAAATCTGTAGAGTTCTTATCCAGGCAATTACTTGGGCGATTTGGTTTTCTCATGGAAGATATAGGCCCGCTCCCTGAGCCGTCTAACGAGCAAGATATGGTTCAGAACATTACGTCCATGGTGCCAATGTTTCGTAGAATATTGGAAGAAGATTACGGAATCAATGCAAGGTCAAAAAAGGGTCATAAGGCTCTGAGGAAAACGATCTCGAATGCCCTTGAAAATCACTGCAAGGATCAAAAGGTGTCGCCGATCGTGGACGGATATGCACTTGGTTATGATTACATTGAGAGGCGTAAGCCACCATCGCAGCTAATGCGGGCCGAGGATGATCCAAAGAGCGCGGTAAAGATGCGGGAGCTGTACGACCAGATCATCGCCTCACCTATGATGGCAGATATCCATCGCGTTACCAAGTGGTCTGTGACACATCAGATGAACCACGGAACACTGAAAGGTGTGTTGGAAAATTTCCCGCTGGATGTTCTAGGTGACATGATGTTCATCACGCTAAAAAACGATTCTGCGATAAAAGTACCTTCCCCAAAAGGGTTCGCATCGCCCTGCGATATTCTGCAGGTAATGATCTCTGCGATCAATAACAATGATCCGAGGTCCTTCTGTGCCCATGGGCTGACACTACTGGTTTCGGTAAAGAAGATTTCTCTCTTACCTCCTATGTCTGCACTCACCAACGCCGTTAATTCGCTATTCCTATCGCAATCTTTGAATGTGCCCGGGGCATTATTTGTCGCAGAATGTATTGGTTTGATGCCAGAGATGCTGATACTACCGTTCTGCTCCGCCTACTTCGATAACACCGATGCTTTTGGCAATAAAAGCATGCGCCACGTTGCGATTCACATGTACAATCTTATCACAAAAGGGCGAATGAGTGATTCGGTGCGCGAAAAATTGCTCTTAATTGGCTCCTTCTTCAATATTCCTGCCAGCGTGTATTGTGAAAAGGCCAAGGGTATTCTTGCAACGAGCGGTACAGGGTGCGAAGAAGCGCCCAAAGTGTCAAATGAGCAAACGGCCAAATACAAGTCATTGAAGACGGTGAACAAAGGCAGCTGTACACCATCTCCGATTGTCTATTCGGCGGCTCTGCCACGAGCTGATGTTAGAGATGCAGTCATCCCAGAAGTTCAGCAAACGACTCAAGTATCAAGCATTTGTGCAGCGCCCGACTATAAGAGCTCAGAGACGTATTGTGCACTTGATAATAAGCAAGGGCCCGTCACCGTAAGCCCTTCTGTCAGCGTAAATGTAGAGAATGCCCATCACAACAAAGCAGAGAACGAACAAGTTTCTGCATATGTCCTACTTGATCAAGTTGACAAGTGGCCTACAATGAAGTTTTCACTGGCACAGGAAAAAAGGTATGTGGACCTCATTGTCGAAAAGGCCCACGACACAGATAATGGCGGTATTGATACCATCCCTAAACCTGAAAAAGGAGTGCCTACACGTGGACACAACATAACTCCGTCAACACCGAAAACTGGGGGCACTCCGGGAGTGACTGCTTCCGACGCAGCTCATCTACATTCGCAACTCTGGGGAACAACCGATCCTGAGCTGGCAACGCGGGGTAAGATGTTGATTCGTGATATACGGTACCAAGAATTCGGACTTGCCATGAATCCACAGCCAGGCGATAACAAGTCATCACAAACCCCGGATAACCGGCATATTGCCGCAGTGCTGAGCAAACAGCGTCAGAAGATAGCGCGCTCAATAGAACGGCTTGCTGAAGACCTTTATATCAACCGAACCCATTTCCAGCTAGAGTTACTGCAAAATGCGGATGACAACGACTACGATGTGGAGTCACCCGAAATTGCGTTCCTATTGGATCAAGGAGGGATCGTTGTCATTAACAACGAACGTGGATTCAGCGAGAAAGATGTAAGGTCCATCTGCGATATAGGGGCAAGCAGCAAGATTGGCAGCAATGAAAGCAAGACAGGGAAATTCGGTATAGGATTTAAATCAGTATTCCTGGTCACCCAATCGCCATATGTCTTCTCTAACGGCTACCACTTCATGTTCTCCACTAACCCCAATATGCTGTACAATACGGACTACATCCTGCCTCACTGGGTCAGTCTTGGAAAGAAAAACAACCCGTTTGGTTATGTCAGGACCATGCTTTCGGATCCGGGCGATACAGTTTACAGCGCGTTCGTCTCTCAATTTGTACAGAGGCACGGCGCCATCCCAAATACGCTCATGTATCTCCCGTTTAAGGAGGATGTTGCTAGTGGAAAACATGGCTTTTTTTCAGATTTTCAGCAATTGTATCCCTTGCATCTAGCATTTTTGAGAAAGCTCACGACCATAACGCTAGTTGACATCACCCAATGCACCGTCACACGTATCAGTAAAAAAATGCTGGTGCGTAAAAATGTTCGTATGGTAGTGAACAGTCAAGCACAGCCAGAAGTGTCGCTTACCACCGCTTCCTCGGTTGTTTTGCCGGTGAATATGTTGGACGCTCGTTTTCAGGCGATCATGATATCCACTGAGGTAGGGAACATATTTAACAACATCTCTACCGTGCAAGATACGTGCGTGTGCATGTTGACGCACAATTTTATGCTTGGTAAAATAGAAAGACTTTCTGTAGGCCTTTCCAAAAAGTCGAGCAAGGGATGTGCCGTCACCGTAGGTCTCCCGCTACTGCCGGATGTAGTTGGAGGTAAAACATACAGCGTTTACAATGTGCTTCCTGTTGCGGATTATGGCGTGCCATTTATGGTTAATGCGGATTTTGTCCTATCGGCAAGCAGGCAGAATATCATCGGCGGCGATCCGTGGAATATCATGTTGACGAAGAGAGCCGGTGAGGCGTTCGCTCTGATGGTCCTTATAATATCCAAGGCTTTCCGCCATCTGCCGAATGTGTACCGTAATGTTTTATATGCGATACCGGGGAAATACGCGGGAACAGGCGGTTTCGAAATGTGTTGCGCCGAAGCCCGGCAATTACTCCAGCATATGCCTTGGGTAGCAGTTGAAGGTGAATCAAACTTGACTGTACGTCCCTCTAATGCCGTTATTCCACCAGATAACACTTGCCTGATGTCCCAAAAGGATGCACGAGAAATTACACGAGCCGTTTTCGATCCGCAACTGCTCAAGGATTGTTGTGATACGTATTATGCCTCTGTGGAGTTTCACGATCCGTACTTGCGTGCTGCAATGTTGGATGTCGGAATCAATGAAATGGACGTTGCATTCATATGCAAACTTATGATAGGTCTGCGAACCAAAATTGACGTTTCGATTCCATTGTCATCGCAGCCGCAGTTGGCGCAGCAGTTCTTTCGCAACATTGGAGTCGTCTTATGCCTGCTGGAGCGCATGGCGCTTCCCAGTGATATCGATGGTATTCGTGAAGTGTTACTACTGGTTGATTCTCAGGGCATGCTCATCTTCGTCGACGATTGCACCGTGTTTGCTCGCAGCGGCATGCAGACAGAAATAAGGGGTGTTCACAAGGTTGTGTCATCATCTCTCTTTGAAAATAGGTGGGAAATAGAGGGGTATGAAAACCGTGTAGCCTGTCTCTTGGAGCGTTTGGGTTGCATAGAATTGACGGAAAAGGGCACATTGTCCAAACTAATAACCACCAATGTTCGCAAGATACTTAATTCACGCGATTGTCTTAGTTGTGACGATATTTTGAAGCAAGGCAGGGATGTGTTGCACTTCTTGGCTCTGAATTGCGACAAGCTCGCATCTCTGGGCCCTAAGGATATAGAAGTGATCAGGTCAATGCCAGTCGTTGTCAACACCGGAAAAATCGCCCGCCTGGGTGACCCCTTAATTCGTTTTTGTCCCGACCACATAAGCGCTTGCAAACTTATGACGGAGGATAACGAACTCGTTAAACATTACGACAATATCCGAACCTTTGCCGCTTATAAGGATCTGCACCATATGTTCCTGAGTGATGAATATCTTGAAGGCATTGCCAAATACAGCAAACCGTCGCACGACGGCTTTACCTTCAAAGATTTTGTCGATACACTGGCACACATCGGCGTATTCAGTTTCATCACTTACGCTCCACTGCATTTGTCGGTTGATGCTTGCGGTAAATACGAGTTACCCGTGTTTCCAGACGACATAGGGATTGCAGTTCAGCACCGTATCACGAAATTGGATTCGGATTTGAGACAATCGCGCCAGTTTGGCGTTCATAGGACGGTGAAAGACTGGTATAGCCCGGATTTCGCGCGTGTTGTCGCTGTCGTGCGGCAACTTCATGGGAGTGACCCGTGTGAATCACGTGGCGGCGAGCAGACAAGTGAAGATAAAGGTAATGACGTAGAATTACAGCTTAGACGACAGTGCGCGCATCAACTCTCTACTTTGATGTACCATATAATGATCAAGGAACTTGAAATTCACCCTGACTATTGCCTGGCTACATTACAATGTGGTGATCGGCAGCAACCCCTTGGTCGCTCGCTTCTGTACTACCAGTTGCGTCACATTCCATGGCTCCCGTACGAAGAATGCGTCTATAAATCTGGCGAACAGTTGAGATCTGATGGCGTTTGGCAAGTAGCGCTGCCCATTGCGTTGGAAAACGACATTGGGTACTCCTGCACTCTTTTTAAAAGGCTTGACGCTCAAGTTAAAAACGAACTTCTTCTCCCAAAGAAATCATACGACTTACTGGAGATACTGGATTTCCTATGCGCAAAATGCGGTAAAGCCGACATCGAATCCCGACACAGCACAGAAACCCAGACAGACACGTCTCAGTGGCTACAACACTGGACAGACGCCCCCACGCTGCATCGTTTGAATCACTCATTTTCAAAAGAATATTTTGACAGCATTCTGTTTAATGAACCCGGGGTACTAAGGAGAATCATTGCTTCTATATATAACGGACTGTATCGGGCAATGCAAGAGGATTGCTTGTTTGCCCTTCGAGTTCGTACCACGTTTCACTGCAGGAACTTGGTAGTTGTTTTCGCTTCATATTTCAAATCGCCGGGTTCGCCTAAGAAGCCGATGCTGTGCACTTCAAAGGACCCTAAGTTGGCAATATACAAGTCTATAATCGGCTGTGAAGGTCTTGCCGTGCTGACAGAGGACTATGCAGAGTTCCCAGAGTTGACAGGTTTCTGGAAAGCGCTGGGAATCAAACAAATCATTTCAGTTGAAGAAACGCTGCGCATACTAGATGGTGTTACAAATGAGAATGTTTGTGAACACTTGGAGACCGTTTTTGAGTGCATCATACACCTTTATAATGTAATGGACAAGGTGACATTTATCAGGACCATTTGGAAACGTGAGTGCATACCTGTTACGTGCGTATATGCCGACATGTTCCTTTGTGGGCAAGAAGGTAGTACACGGAGCTCCAGGATGGATAGACTAGTAGCGCCTGCCAGTGGTATAATTCTTGCACGTAGCTGGGATTCCGGGAGTATAATTCAGAAATTCCCGCTGGATCCGAAATTAGGTATATGGGTGGCCAGTAGGCCTGTAGTCGGGCTTCTGTATTCCAACACGTCTCAGTACTTGAAGAGATATTCCACTGATGGAAACCTCAACGTAGATGACATGTGGGAACGTGTATTGAAAACTTTGGGTGCATCTGAATTTAAGGATTATTGCCAGCTGCAATGTGTGGCTGGGTCTACAGTGGCGCAATGTCCTTGGCCGATGAATAGCTATTTGTTAGTAGCACTGCTGCCATATGTGAATCACTACCTGAAACACCGCATGATCGACCAATACGACCTGTGCTGTCAACGTATTCTCTACCTCCTACACCGCATAGCCATCGTAATCACAACGAGCGAAGTTATGATGGTGTATCAATACCGCAAGGGTGATGTATTGGCCAAAAGCGCACGGCTGTCAGGCGAATCGTTCGTTCATTGCGAAGGTATAGGTACGATGAAGATCTATGCAGTCGTAGATACGATGCCTGAACATTTCGCTTACACGGCAGATGTTATATCAAGTGCACAAAATGCCGCGAAAAACGGGAAACTGAAAAGCTTGCCCGCCTCATTTTTCGTGAACCTTGCTAAGGTGCTCCTCGTCGATCCGGCAGCCTCTCCGAAGGATATAAACAGGCGTTTCATGGAAACAAATGAACACGAAAGGATGTTAGGAGAATTTATGTGCACCGTGTATGAGATGATACGGTCGCAGCCGAAGGATGCGGTCGATGTTTTCGTGAAGGGTAACAGCAATGGGCCATCCGGAAAATGCTTGTGCGCTGACTATGTAGCGGCATATCCACGTAAGCCTCTTGGCAGCAGTACCACAATTGCCGCTGGGTGTAATGTCACTGGAAAGGATACAAGTGTTAAAAAGGATTCAAAAGCTGATGCAGATATTACGATCAAGAAATGCGAGGCCCCAAAACAGCTTACGGATAAAGTAACGTCGGATCCAGCTGCTGCGAAAAAGCTCCCTCTCATGGATGGGTATGGTTCGCACCTAGATAGCGGAGATACGTGCTTGAAAAAAGTCATGGATCCGTTCATCTATCATTGGTTGTACGCTCCACCAGTTGGTGATCAATTTTTAAAAAAAGCCGCATCTAACAGCGGTCTTTCACCTGCTGGCGTGAATGCTCGTTCTGCAACTACCGCAAAAGCTTGCTTACCAGATACCAAGAACAAGGAGGCGTCCAAGTCACTGGTACCTTTTAAATGTGATGTCGCAGGTAGTGCTGCGCAGACGAGTGTCCCTGTAGATGTGGTCAACAAGTCAGCACAACCTCCTTCCGCTGTAATGGAGGTCACACAGCCGGTTGATGCCGCAGATGATTCGACCATTTTGTTACGTTCGGAGGTATGCGCCCCTCATGTAGAAGCTGCAGACGCAAAAGGCGATGGCGGAAACGTTGAAAGAAGCTTCACTCCGGCTGCTAAGCATACAAATGTTATTCTAACTGCAGCAAACGACTCTATGCACTCGCCATTGCACGTCGAGCAAAATATAGTAAGCGTTCCACGCAAGGATCCAACCGACCATGGAACTACAGTGCAGCTCTACCATGGGCGTTCTACGTCTTGTAAGGAGGTTAACAAGCATTTGGCTTACATGCTGGTGCTATCTGACGAACTGAGGAGCGCGGTTGGAAGCGTTTCCTTGTATGAGCATATCCCGTCTTCCAAGTACGTCAAGCCTACCAAGATGAATCGGCAACTTGCAGATCGCATGTTGAGCAAAACTCCAGTGGATGTGCAGCGTATCACTGCGGTTGGCTACTTGGGAGAGGAGTATGTGTTCGACCTTCTGCAGGTATTGTTGAAATCCGAATTGGATAGCAAAAAGGTTGCGATAAGTTGGTACAACAAGAAAGCGGAGAGCGGCCTAGCGTACGATTTGACCATTCGTAACACTGAAGGCGAAGAAATATTTATAGAGGTCAAAAGCAGCTCGTGCGCAAACAGGAACTACTTCCCAGTCACCTACAACGAGTGGTGTTTCGCGCAGCAGAAGGGGGCCAGGTACGAAATTTTCCGCGTATCGGGAGTCGGACTCGACGACGTAAACGTTTATCGCATAGTGAATCCGTATTCGATGTGGAGATCTGGAAAACTCAAATTTTGCCTCTCCCTCTAGCAGGCTAACGTACGAGGGCAAACCTGTCAAATAAGCCTCCATTGCGGAAGTAATCAAGCGAAGTTTCGGAGTTTTGTCTACTGGGGAGCTGGCTGCCATTTGAAAAGCGTGCACAACGCCATGAATGTATAGCGAAGAATGCTATGCAATCATAGTTGCGAATTGTGCAAGCAACGTAGTACGTACTCACTATGCAGTAATTCACACATATATGGTACATATCATGTCTATACATGCTACTACAAAACGTTAAAATCTCCTTGGCATCTTATATGCTCACTGCTGCCTGAACCTGTCTTCGCCGCGCGTGCTGCGGCGCATCCGCATTTCGGGATGACTTCCTACACTGATAATATAGCGTAGTAACTCGTTATAGACATGTAGTTCGTAAAGTGCGTAGAAGGTGAATGGTTTCGGGTTATAGCGCCTACATCGGATTCGTGGTAGCGCTTATACACACTCAGACCTTCGGCATCGCGAGAACCATACACGTCAAACACATCCACCTTGGAGCAAACAGTTGGCAGAAGAGTTATCTATCTCCGGCTACAAGAGCGGAAGCTCGCAGTAAATCGTACAATCCTCGCAATTACGTAGACAGAATGGTTACGATCAAGGGGGATCACTTTCGCTTCGACACCATCGCAATACAGCGGGAAGGCGTTACTCCTCCGAAGTATGACACGTTCCGTGTGCCAGTGCCGCTTGAAACCGAGCTGGTTATGCCGGAAGAAGGCACCTTCAGGAACACGAGGGAATCCTCAATGGGGAAAGCGGAGCCTCAGCAGTACGATACGGAAAAGGTTTCCGTAGTACATTCAATGACGATGGACCAGGTCGCTGTGACTGTGAGGCCTGCATTCAACGATTTCATCAGGAGCCACATTCGAGAACTGGAGAAACGAATGGACGTACGCATGAGCCTAACTCCGCGAGACGACGTCCACTGCCTCATTGCCAGCGGTAGCAAATCGTCGGAGGCAATAGTGGAGATGCTCAATATGTGTCGAACGAGCCGCATATACAACTACTACCTCTGCCTCCCCGTTCGGGGCGCTGACTTTCAGCGTGTTTTTAGCGAATTCAAGCAGGAAGTAATAGGCCTTCTAGGTAACCAGTACATGTGCTCCAAACATCGTATTATCAGGCCATGAAGTAGCATTTGAAAAGCGGCCGCATGTGACTCTGGCCCTTTTGAACCTAGTCACTGATGAAGACGTGGACGCTGTCGTTAGGGCATTGCAGGCAACGACGCTCGCCGTGTCATCGCTGTCAACGGGCGCGGATGGGAAACGGAAGCCATACACCATAGAGCTTGCCGGAGTCAAGCCTATTGTATACAAAGGGCGGGCCGCGCAACGTAGCGTATTCATGACACATGCACTGCCAGAAGACAATTTATCCGATATCGCATCAGAATTCCAGGATTCCGTGAAACGGGCAGTGAACAACATAATAGCAGCGTCCAAGAAACGAGTCGCACAAAAGAAGGCTTCCAAGACTAAAAATACCTACAACCCAGGCAGATGGACTGAGGCGGAAGCAGCCGCACGTGGCATATACGTCACCAAAGGAGGAAACATCGAGGTTACATACGCCGATGTAGCATTAGTAGACCCAAATGGGGCGATTACAGATCAGGAGCTCAATGACATGCTGGCGGAATTGCGTAGCAAGTATATAGATCACGATGAGCCGGCGAATAAACGCAAGGGTAAAGCTTCGGTGCAGATCAAACAAATACAAGGTGTGGATCCTGCTTCTAGAAGGCAAGGTAATGCACAAAATGTGGTGCCGCGCGATACAAAGGAGAATGATGAAGACAATGCCGACACCACGCAGCCAGCAAATGTCGGAGTTGTAGATCAGGACTTCCCCGAGTACGAAACCTCAGTGACCCACGAGTTCCATGTCACACTGCTGCGGAACTCAAAAGTGGAACGCCTGCAGAGACTCGGCTTTAAGACGCGGGGCGACGTATGTTGCGTGGAGCTGCGGCCGCGGGGTGATGAGACATGTAACTTTAAAGCCTACACCAAAACCCGGCTGGTGCAATTTGTCGGCAACCGCTACGATGGCCAGCAGTCTGAAGTTGACGACGCCAGTTATATATCCGGTTCTGCGCAGCCTGAGTTGCCGTCTGACCTTGTGACGGATCCAGGTGCATCGGATGGCAGCACCGAGAGATTCGTATTCTGGATATGAACAGTTACACCGCCACCTCACAAACGGCTTGTAGTCATACGGATATATGTGTCCCTGTATGCACAACTTAGTGGGATACAATGTCTAAAGATGCCCATTTCCGAATCCTAGTGGCGATTGCATATAGTAGACGCCACTATCAGCCTGCGTAACTTTAGTTATATCACATACCGCATGCAACAGCATACATTTAAATAGATGCAGATTTATTAGTTGTCCATGCGATTAACGGTAGTATAGCTCAGAGCTGTGTGATGTTCTGCAGCGTACGGAATGGAGGCCACTCGGTCTCGCGTATCGCCTTCAGCCGTTCGGCTTCCTGTTCGTTGTCCTTGGTGTTGATTTCGTACCACTCGAACGGGGTAGCAACATTGCTGTCCTCTAGTATGTTCTTGGCAGTGGCCCAACTCGTGCGTACAAACGTTGAGAATCCAAAGACCTTGTCTAAACTGCGGGACAAAAACCTCACAGTGGTGGGATCACTGGGATATCCGGAACCCACTTCCACGTGCTCAGACTTGTCATACAGCCACGACTCGACCATGTTATCACGGATAACCTTGGCCACAATGGACGCCGCGCTGACCACGGGGAACTTGGAATCAGCTTTGGTGGCGACCTGAATCACACGTTAAACAGCTGAAAACGTGCAAACATGGACCTTAATAACCATCAAGCAGAACTTACAACGCAGCGGATGCCAGGGAACAGCGCACTCAATTTGGCCTCGTATACACCAGTCGAACCAACGGCGTCCACGTACACCTGGAATGCGTGAGAAACATTTAAAACATGCATACCTCCTTTAAATTGAAACCTTGCGATATAAAGTGGCGAATCAGTGAGATGGCTGCATCGTGCGATATTTTGTTAAGATTGTAGCTGTCTCTGCGCGGAATATACTGCTGTATGCTTAAGACATACCTCTGCAGCATCTTGTAGCTGATGAACTTTGGCGTCACCACCTCTGCACACACGGCAAACGGTTTTGACGGTGTGTTCAGCTGCCGGAACTTGCTAACACGAGCGTCGGCGGTTAACTTCTTGGAGTCGTTGACGCCAATCTCGTCTTTGAGCATGTTGTTGCAGGCCTCTCCTATAGGGCAGACGAAACCACCGTATACCATGGGTCCTAAAACTGGCCCTCTCCCAGCTTCGTCGATTCCTGAGCGTTCATTACCCAGATTAGCCGAATCTAACAACCTAGCATCACAGGAGTCGACATATCCGGGATTCCGGAGCGAAACACCCGGAAACAGCGCAGTTTATCGTTTTTCATTGTCGATAGAGTACGGTGTTGATGAGCGCAACGCACACATCTAGAGAGTTCAGCGCCTTCCAGTAACTCGGAACGGGGTAACCGAATTTTAAAAAGTGTTCATAGATGCCAAAGAGATTGGCGCTGCAATATACAGGAGAACTCGAAGTTTAACTGTCTGGAGCTTTTGGAAAGGATGTGCTAACGTTCGCAGCTCATAACTAGCGACGCGGTAGTCATGGGAAGTTGGAAATGCGGGTAGTATAACTCATATGGGACACCCGTCGTCAATTAAAGCAGTACTCATCCCGGTACACATTGTAGTAAGCTAACAGTTCATGCGCTATGTACATGTGCTGGGTCGAATAAGGCTGTACGGAAGCTCTCGACGTATGAGCGTGGCTAACACACATGAAGATGTTGTTCTCCGAAGATTCCAGCGGACTCAAAAAACTCATTTAGACGCCTCTGGCACGTCTGTATAGCTTTATTTTGGCTATAGACGGTGAATTTTAGATACCGTAATCCCGGATTGGGTTATGGCCGAACGCAACCATGAGACTCCGATGCCGCCAATAATATCAGAATACGACAACGATAACGGACAGTATCGCTAACAAGCACCATGGATGACAACGAAGTTGTAACGAAGAAGAGAAAAACATATCGCATAGCAAAGAAGCGTAAGAACGTAGCATCTGAGACCCAAGACACTGATAATGCGGAGGACACTAAGGGTACGGAAGATGAAACACAGATCGACAGTAGTGACCTAGATGGGCTCATTCCAGACATTGAAGACTACCTGAGTGCCACCATGTCAGCTGAGGAGCCGAATGTCGTAGAACTGCCGCCGGTTATTAAGTTCAGGAAAAACTGGACGCTTTCGGTCACCGATCTCTCTTCGCAGTTGTGGTGTGAAAAGCAAACCGAACTCATGCTCATCACTGGACGGAAGCGGGTAACCAAGGAGATGGAGCAAGGGACAGAGCGGCACGAGCAGCTCGAGCTGGAAGACCACGAGGTGGTGGAAGTTGCAGTGGAAACAAATGAGGACTCCCTTGGCATTAAACTGCTCAACTCAATCAACCTTATAGACCAGCTCATGGCCACTGGCAAGTGTCGTGAACTGTGGGTTTTCGCAAACATTAACGGCTACGTTCTCCGCGGCATCATCGACCAGCTGGAGATCATCAAGTCGGGGCCATCACAGAAAAAGAAAGTGTTGATATCGGATACCAAGACGCGCAACAAAAAGTGCAAGCCCAGCGCCTCTCAGATGCAGGGTGCGGCGTTGCAGGTTCAAGCCTACTGCATAATGCTGGAAAAGATGCGCAGCGGAAATGAGGAGTTCGACGCACTGTATAAGGCATTTGAGTGCGACAAGGATGCACCCTTCGTAGCAGCCGAACTCGTAGATGAAGGGTGCCTGGCAATGCTGGAAAGGCGATTCAAAAACGCCTTCATGCGCCTCCCGGAAATCGCAACGACCATGCAGTTGTCATACGAACACGAGGGAGAGGTGTTCAACACCTCAGACATTGACCTCCAGGAGTCGTCTACCATGTATACAATACAGTATCTGTGCGATTTCTGGGACGGACACCGACACGCGGAGCCTGTCAGAGTAAGTTCCGCTTAAGCTCAATTTAACAAGTGCAGAAACAAGAGTCGTGGAAGTGCAAAATGTGCGAATACAGAGAAGAGTGCGACGTTTCACCGCTGCCTAAAGAGCCACGCACGAAGGATGCGCTTCCTTCGGGGCAGTTGCTGATAGACAGCTTCCTCAAGACACGAACACAAAACGAGTCTTCCAAACGCTGATGTTAGCGCCTACAGCGAATTTAATGGCGATATTGGCAGCCAATCGTGATGTTTTACATTTCGCCAGCTTGTATACAAGTACAGCTATTACTGCCGTCTAATAGGCTGCAATATCACCGCAGCTTACTCCCCATAGCATCGGCCTGAAATAGCCTGAGTCGATTACGGACGTGAAATAGCATTGATAATTTTGTATATATCACACGGTTTATTCCATATAGCGGCGCCGTACTTGGCTGAGGGAAGCATATCTCGTACATTCTATCGCACATCTGGCAGCCGGCATCACATCACGGAAATGCCGTAAAACGGCACATCGCAAAAGCTTCTGCACAATATACACACTTGTTTCACCATGTTGCGGAAGACTCTTCGGGAACGCCGCGAATATCTCTTCGCAAAGGCGCAGGAAGACAAGCAGAGCACGTCGCTCAAGAAGGCACGCCAGCTAAAAGAGGCGCTCAAGAGCAACAAACCGATACCTACAGAGCTAAGGCACCTCAGCGGTGAGGTTCAAGGGTCTCTGGACCTCCTAGATGCCCACCACCGAGAGGAGCATACCCACGCCGATGACGAGTACGCCTTTGTGGGTAGGTTACGGGCGCTGTTGTGGTTGCATCCGACGTTACATCTACGTGTATCATCTATTGACATGTTCTAAATGCTCTTTAGGTATCAAGGAGCCGAAGGTCATGGTGACCACCTCACGTGATCCTTCCTCCAGGCTATCGCAGTTCGCCAAAGAAATCAGGCTTATCATACCTAATTCCGAGCGCATGAACAGGGGGTCGTACATTCTCAAGGATCTGGTCGCATTCTGCAAGTCAAAGGACGTATCGGACATTGTGCTCCTGTACGAGCACAGAGGAGAGCCGAACGCCATGATCATCTGCCATCTCCCGCATGGACCCACTGCATACTTCCAGCTCTCTGAGGTGGTTTTGAGGCATGACTTGCCCGAAAAGCCGCCTACAATGTCCGAGGTAAGAGTGAAAACGGCCGCTATATCCCATGCCACTACAGGCATATCCGCACCTCATTTTTCACAACTTCTCATCACAACTTGGTGAAAGGATGAAAAACATCATACGGTACATGTTCCCCCCCGCCAACCAAGACGAGACGCGAGTGCTCTCCTTCGTCAATAAGCGCGACTATATCCACTTCAGGCACCACGTGTGGGCAGCGAACAACCGGGAAGGTAGGAAATAAAAGCAATTGCCGTTACAAAGATTCATAGGTGAAGATAAGGAAGTGCAACTGACAGAAGTGGGACCGAGGTTCGTCATGCGGCCCTTCAAGATCGAACTAGGCACGGTGGACATGCGCGACCTGGAAACTGAATGGGCCTTGCGGCCGTACTTCAACACGAGGAAACTGGCGCTTACGGCGGAATGATAGCAGTCGTTTCAAACGCCAATTCCAGCATTTAAGAACGTCTATCGGAAACGCCTAACAGAGCAGGCAGCATAAATATCGTGCCTCTGCGACAGCGCTCTGGCACAGAAACGCGTGGGAAAGTGCCACCGGACCACGGTTAAACATAGAACAAAGTGCTCAAGCAACTAAACCGACTTATATGAGTTCGTAGTGGCTGTTTTGCCTCAGGTGTTAACCTTGCGATAGCGGCGGCTGCACTCCAGAAGTTTACCATTGATGGCTACTGCTCCGGTGGCGCGGTACATAGGTAATAGTGCCTGGCAAGCATCTGATTGAGCAGCGATATACGATCGTCACCGTGGCTGTTTTCCTGCCCAGGGTCACGATCGGGGCCAATGTATTTCATGGTGCCATTGGGCCATAGCTCTCCAGACACCAATATCCCACGATTTGGTGACGTGCGAGATGCCCGTCGTCGCTTTCCCTCGCGCCTGTGCTGTAAGCAGCGAACGCGCTTCACAAAAGTGCCGCCTTCCGACGACGCGTTGTCTGAATTTATGGTGGACCCCAAATCAGAGGATGTGGCAGAAAACGACACCGTAGAGGCCGATCTCTCATTTTCGATGTCCACAGTCGCAGTTTCCTGAATGCTTAGGCGCAATGAGACGCTTCTACGCTCGCAACTCATGTTAGTGCGCTGAACGCTAGACCGGCGGGGGCTTGGTAAGCTTCCACCCAAGGTGGAGCATGAATTGCGGAGTCTCTGGGCAAGGGGCACCCTAATCCGATAGAGCAGGCTGCGGCTGTATACAGGAATTGATTTCTTCACCGATTCTATAGGGCTAGTTCCAGCTTCGACGGCATGAGATGTCGGAGGCGACGGCTCGGGTTCACCTGGCGAAGGTGGCATGGGGCTCGTGCCGACATCTACGCAATTTCGGCGCACAAGAGGACCCAAAGGATAACATGTGGTTTCGATGCCGTCTTCTACGCCGTTCTCCACCGCCTGAGTTGCCTCGTGCATATTCATCAAAGCGCAGGCTCTCGACGACTCCCGCTCAACAGATTGCGTATCCTCGCAGCCATTCTCATCCACCAGTGCCGAATCCAATGGCATGTCATCGGTGTTTTCAGTCGGCTCTTCATCGCCGGAAGCGTTAATCCACTGGTCCTGACTACTCGGAGACGGATCCTCGTTCAGGGGGGATTGCGTTGTTGAGTTTTGACGCGCATACGGGCACGAACAGTTGTCTAGCAGCGTAATATCGGAATCGCGCTGAGTTTCTCGCGAGTCCCGAAGGCTGGAGGTGAGGTTCACGAACTCTAGCGAGCATGCGGGCGCAGACGCGTAGTTTCGTGCAAGAAGAATCGCTAGCTGCTCCGACCGCGTAGTAGGGGTCCTGGGCTCCCTAGAGTTCGTGGGGGAAAGAGTCGTCGTGACATGAGAACCCGTGACGCGATTCGACGACGCATCTGAACTCAAGTATGGCGTAGCAGAATCTGTCTCAACGGAAGTGCAATAACCCTTGGAAGACACGTCAACATCATCCGTCGCAGAACGCAGTAATAACGTGTCCAACACAGACGCTCGACCTTCAGCGCCATTCGCGCTACTATCTCGACTCAAACTCCACATCGCTACAGATTACGGCATTACGTATGAGTCAGCAAAAACATTTGAAGTAGACAATGTCCCACGGTAGCGATAACAGAACCAGAAAGCCAATAGCCAATTACGGATGTTCTAAAGTGTGTTCTTAAACAAAAAAGTGCGCCTCTCTGAATTTTCCTGACACAAAAATGAAGTCAATTGCCTTGGGAAGCAGCCAGATCCAAGAGGCAAAAACAACGCAATATCCGCTCACACATCACGTGAAATCTGCCTCCGAAGCGTTAAATATGGTGGAATGAGCCGCCTATTGGTGAATGTGTGCGATATTTACTCGTTCTTAATGCACAACCACAAGGTTATCACGCGTCCCGACAACTGCTGCTTAACCGGATGATCGTATGTAGCATATCACGAAACAGCATTTACAATAGCGCTCTTATAAATCTGATTATGTCTCCGGTGTGTCCGTTCTTGGTATGCAACCCAGCCACTCCGCCTGTCTGCGCATGGCTCATGACCCACGTTAAGCAGTTTTTTATCTGAGGGAGAGCGTGTCTCACAGGAAATAATTCCTTATACAGTACAATTCTCGTATGGGCTAGCTGACGCCCACATTCGTGCGGGCTACTATAGGCCTCCACTAGCATATATACGCCAAGTCAACTACAGAGAACTTGAAGGAGGAATCACGTCTCAAGTCGACATCGATACCACGTGGCGGTTATATTCAAGTCATGTGGTAATGCGGTAATGTTTTTGAGCAGGCCTAATCTCCAAACAAAAGGCGAATCTGCCCAGCAACAGGGATCGCGTCGTACGGAAGGCGATCAAGCACCGTCGTCTCAGGGAGTAGCTGCAAAACACGACGGCTAACTCACTCGTTTAGGGCAAATGACTGAACCAAATGCGAACAGCAGTGAGGACAGGTACGGGATTACTGAACCCGTCAGTGTCGATGGCCCGGCGGAAGGCGACAGAGAGGCCACGGCAGAACTCCTGAAGTTCTTGCGCGCACAGAACCTGTACGAAACTGAAGAGGGGAAGCTCAAGAGAGAAAAGGTTTTAGAGGCGCTCAACCGCCTACTGCAGCAATTCGTCCGGAAAAACGCAGCGCGACACCTAGGAATACCGGACGACGAAGCTGCAAAAATATCAGCCAAACTCCTAACGTTCGGTTCATACAGGCTTGGAATTGTGGCTCCGGACAGCGATATCGATTGCCTATGTCTCTGCCCGCAGTCAGTCACCAGGGACGCTTTCTTCACCGACTTCTACAACCTACTCAAGCAAGTCAACCTAATCACCAAATTGCACGCCGTGCCCGACGCATACACGCCAGTAATCAAACTTACATATGATGGCATTGATATTGACTTGCTTTTCGCCAGCCTCCCGGCCTCAACCGTGCCCGAGGAAATCGACGTCCTCGACGACGCAGTACTCAGAAACATGAACGAACCCACCGCACGCAGCATCAACGGATGCAGAGTGGCAGCGCTCATGTTAGCACTGGTACCCAACAAGGAAAACTTCAGGACGACGCTCAGATACGTAAAACTCTGGGCCAACAGGAGAGGACTCTACACCACCGTCATGGGATACATGGGTGGAGTAGCGTGGGCTATTCTCACGGCACGGGTCTGCCAACTCTACCCTAACTTCCTCCCAAATCAACTCATACAAAAGTTCTTCAGAGTGTACGCGCAGTGGAATTGGAAGTTCCCCGTCATGCTCTGTAAGATCAAGGAGGTGCCAAACCTCCCCGGATACATGGCATTCAAAGTCTGGGATCCCAGAAACAACCCAACCGTAGGTTTAGAATGTCAGCAAAAAGTGCAAATGCTCGCAGGACAGACAGCATCTCATGCCGGTCATCACGCCTGCGTTCCCCTCAATGAACTCCACGCACAACATCACGCTCACCACCAAAAGGATACTGACAGAGGAGTTCAAAAGGGCGCATGAACTACTCAAATCGCAAAGAAAGGCATCCGATATGTCCAGGGTATGGCAGCAGGTCCTTGAAAAGGAGGACATGTTTGCTTCCCACAAGCACTTCCTCGTCATCGAGGTGATGGCAGCAACGGAACACGTAAGGCGCATTCAATGTACCCGTAGCATACAAATTGCAGATACATGGCAAGTGGGAAGGCTGGATTGGCAGCCGGATGCGCTTTTTGATTAAAAAATTGGAAGTCGTTCCAAGCATCCTTGTCAGGCCGTGGCCGGAGTTCTTCAAGTACAAGGTAAAGACATTTTTCGTGCTGTAAATAAACGCAGCATCACGAATGGGACTACGCATCATGCGTGTTTTTCGGCTTCAAGTGCAATGTAAGCGGCAAAGACACCACTACGGGCACGACGGAGCCCACCGCAAAAACATTCGACATGCGAATGTCAATCAAGGGCTTCAAGGAAATCATTAACGGGTGGACGGAAATGGAAGCGTACAAAGACCAAATCGCAGTCAACATACGCTACCTCAAGAATTCCCAGCTGCCGCATTTCGTCAACCCGAGACATAAACGAACCATCGACGAGGTGGATCGGCATGCAGCCAGCGTTTAAAACGCATATATTAATGTATAAATAACACTGTTAGCCTTCAAATGTTTCTAGTTGAAAGGCTGGTTGGGAGGCTAAAGACCAATCTGTCGAAGTGAAAAAGTCCGGTGAGGCGGAATCGAACCACCGACCAACAGATAGCCACAATTCTACAGTCTGCCGCTCTACCAACTGAGCTACCACCGGCGTCAACACGTGTGGTGAAAAATAGTTCAATATCGCATACCTCTAATATAGAAGCTCAATATAGCAAAATCGATGCTATTGTGTAGCACTTCGAGATGGTACCTCTCCCGAAAAGAGATTGTGTTTGTCTAAATGGAGATGTCATTAGGCAATTTTCATACTATTTGGGGTATGTTCAACATTGAAAGGCAATGATGCGTCACCACAGCGCGAAGGATGTTTTCGAACTGTTACCAGATAACGTGACCTAACACGTACAACCTGCGGTATCTTCAAAAGTATTATATATACATAGCGTGCAATAAACACGCGAAAACTCGTGTGATAAGGTATGTGACGAACAACATCCTGCCGAAAGGCGACTATGAGGAGGCCAACCAATATTCCAAAAGCGCCGACTTGCCCACTGTTCGAAGGGACACATCACCGTGAGTTGGTGGTACTGCGATGCTCCATGTTCACTTTTAAGCAAATAGGTAGGAGAGTGTGAGCACTTATTAGCCGCAAAAGGCGATAGAATATGCTTAGCCGCTTACCGCGCAATATAAAACAAGAAGCAAATGAACTAAAGGTATGCAGCGATAACTACCCAGCAGCAGTAAAGAGTACAAATAACGCCATATTTGAATATTAAATATTGTTACGTGCTAGTGGCTGCAGTAGGTAGAATCAATAGTGGTTTTATGATAGACACTTCAGATAGCGTAACTCTGGGCATCCCGAGAATTGCTGGACGTATGGCAATAACTGCACAATACCATAACACCATACTCCTACATCTATAACTCCATATATACATCCTAAAACGTTTTTCCTCGTTATTATTATATTCTTTTATCATATAGTGTGCTATGTGGCCACGTGAATAGAGCATACTCTCGGCCTTGCGGGGCTGCAGCCTCACGCTAATACTGGTTGCGGGAACCACCTCGGTCTGTTGCCGATCGTCACTGGTGCCATCCAAGCGTGCATCCATCCAGTTTGGGCTTGAGGGTCTTCTACGGAATCGTAGTCTGCTCTTGGTTCCATGTCACTAAACACATGCGGTACCATCATGGGCCTTGTCTAATAGCTGAATGCCCTTCCGTGGAGCTACTCCACAGAATCCTCATGCTTCCTTATCTTGTATAGGTCGGTCTGCCAAGTTTGCTTGGCTGGCGATCCGGGTATCGAGGCGATGCTTCTGCTCTTCCGACGATCTTGGATGAGTATATTATATTCATTATGCTGCCTTGTCCTCCGTCTTCGCTTATGCTCTACATCGTAACCACGGTATTCCGCCGCCCCTTACCACTCTTGTCTCATACAATTGCTTATAGTCCGCACTAATCTTCGGTCATACTCCGAGTTAGATTCGGTATACGCCATGTTTATATTGCGCCTTCATCCGTCACGCATCGACAATCCCACTGCTTGTGGAAGCGGAAGGGGGAGTAGCATTTCCGTTACCACGCCTGCTGCTGATACGCACGAGGCGATTACCTACATCCCCCAACTTCAGCTCGCCTTAGAGTGTCGGGAAGATGCACTTTGTCAGATTAGTGGACTGTGGAAGTAATGGGGTAGGCCAGTAATTTTATGAGATCTGGAGATGATTCGGTGTGAATATTAGCTCCAGTATTTCGTAGGTCGCGCATATTCCTCTCTGCCTCTAAGCACTTGAATGTAGTTGAGAAGCTTCAACCCCGACCTAAAGTGTATTGCAATTCTGGGTGTCTAGACGCTGAAGGCTGGGAATCGGTGAGCAGGGCGGATGCTATTTTTGGACATGGTATGTAAATACGTCCCTCATCTGGCACAAGTGCAGCTAATGTAGTTGAGAAGATAAATAAGGTTGTTCGTCCGCCGTCCAGTGCTAAACGCATTTTCTCAGGAGTCGGGGTCTGCAACCCAAAATTGGTGACTGGTTGCTTGAGGTTGCGCATCCTTTGAGCATTCACTTCTGAAGCATGGCACCGCAATTTAAGAAGCTCACGGACTGCCCGGAAAACCTCCGGGAGGCCATCGACTGGCTTATCCAGGTTAGGCATGGGAGTGGAAATGGACTTGGTGAGTTGGCCAAAGCATTGAAGAAGTTGATTGAGGAGGCTATTGAGAAGGCGTATACCACAAATCTTAATGCGCTACTCAAACTCCTCGATCCTTCCAAGACTTACTCCTGTTGCAAGGGTAAAATGATTGAAATTGAGAAGCTTAAGGACTCTAAAAATCCTGAGAACAAACATTTTAATGACCTTAAAACTAAGTGTGAGAGCATTAAAAATTGCTATAAAAGTCACCTTGACGATTCCCAACAGAAAGCTTATCTGGACATTGTTTCCAAGTTGGATCGGCTTCTGAAACTTAAAGAGGGTCTCACTGGATTGACGGATGAGACTCAATGTAAAGACTTACTCACAAACCTGTGTACTGGCCTCGAAACCTTCCTAGGCTTCAATCCATCCTCCAAAGGCTACGACGGCACTGGGATAGTGTACTCTGACTTGGACAGGCTGTGTGATGCAGTGATGGGATTTTTGAAGGGGGTGTTGGAGAGTGTTAAAAATGAAAATGAAGTGACAACTTATGATAAGTACATCAGTGAACCTAATAAAAGGCTTAACGAAGTTATTAAGTTGTTGGAAGAAAAAATAGGCTCCGGGCGTGATGGGCTTGCGGAGTCTGTCGAGAAGGTGAAGAGGTGGTTGGAGGGGTATGATAAAAAATTAGATGAAAAAACTAGTGAAGTTACTAAGCACTTAGATACACTTATTAATGAGATTGACAGCGATATTAATGATGTTCAAGGCTTAAGTACATATAGACTTTTTCAACAGTATGACTCTTGTTCTCTAATCGCCACGAGGATGACCGGGCATATCCATTTGGCGGAAAAGGACTTGAAGAATGTTGATAGTGAAATGGGAGATAAGTTAGCACCGTCGATGAAGTCACTGCATCAAGCTGTCAACAACTTTAAAAAATCGGCAGACAATAAGGATATTGAGGAGTTGAACAAGTTTGCAGGGAGTGAGTTGGATACATTGAGGTGCAGTGTGGAAGGGAAAGTAACTCATCGTATTATTAGTGTCAGAGAAACTTTGCAAACTGAATTTCAACAGAAAATTGAGGATCCCATCAAAAAAGTGAAAACGAAATTAACCAGTGTCGATGAAGATTTAAAAACATGGATTCAAGCTGCGAAGAAGTTGCTGCAGGGAGCGGTGACTGCAGCTGGCGATGTGAATACAGATTTAGATCCCCTTACGGGTGGCAAGCAGATTAATGTGAACATTGATGCACTTAGCAAAGCACATGGAAAGGATATACCTAACAGCGAAACAGATTAAAAAAGCATCAAACATGTGCTAAAAAAAGGAGTAGAACCGGCATTAAGTGTCGCTGCAACGTTAGTGGATACAAAGATTGGCACCACCGGTAGAAAAGACTCTGAGTTTAAGAAACTTGATAAAGAGGCGGATGAAATTTATAGATCCGCTTACGGTATACATAGTCAGCTCAGCGGTGCGGTGTATGGCATACTGTCGAAGCTTGAGAAGATCTCGGAAGCTATTGATATGTCCACTAAGGCCATTGGTACAGTTACTGCCAGTGGAGGATGGGGAGATACGATTGAGGAATTGCATAGAGCGCTCAATACAGATCTAGAAAGTCAGTTAAACAATCTAAAAAAAATGAATTATAACTATGGCTCCTACAAAGACGGCAGAGAAGCATTTACCAACATTTTCAATGCTGTTAAGGCACAGATTGAAGGGCTGAAAGAATTAAAAAATGATAAATCTACAGGGGGGCAAAGTAATAAATCTGAGGCAATGCTGAAATGCCTTGAAACTATTACACGTGTTAAGGCAGAATTTCAGGAGGCAGTTAGCGTATTCAAAACGCGAATAATGGCAATTAGCCAAACTGGTGGTAGTAGACACGTACAAGATGCCAACGCCTCCATGCAAAAGCTAAATGAGATTTCCAAGTCCGTCGGTGAAGCCAACTCGAGTATCATTAAAATGCTCAAAGCCATTCAGGATGATATCAACGCTAACGTAGATCAGATATGGAAGCATAATGGAGGCAGGGCTCCTGAATACGTCCAGGCCACGGGTGCCATGAAAGAAGTTTACAAACAGGTCGGCGCGTTTCAGAATGATGTGCTGGATAAGATTGGTGATGGTAAAAAGCAAAACAGTGACACACTGAGAGGAAAACTCGAAACATCTAGGAATGAGCTTCATACGCTTGCCAATCAAATTAAAATCAAGTTGGCGACTGACATCGAAAGCAAGTTGGGTATTATCCAAACTAATATACAAAAAAGTGTCAGCGCCATCACGTCGCAACTTAGAACGCTAAGAACGACGTTGCAGGATCAAGTGATTAATAAGATTGAGAAGTTGAAGACTTCGGGCCTTGGTCCAGCGAATGACAACTGGGCAGAAACGACGAGTACTGCGAAAGGACTTGCACATATAGAGGCCAACCTTAAAGGTATCATTGGCAATTCAGATGGTAGTCAACCTGAAACCGTGGAAGGCATCATTAAGAAAGCTGGTGAATTCTTCCAGAAAATCAATGATGAGGCCGACAAAGCATTTAAGGAGATCAATGAATATGTCGCAAAAGAAGTAGGAACGACAACAACAAACGTCAGGAATAAAGCTCAACGCATTTACGCCAACCGCATACAGAAGGAGGTCGAAAAGCTGAAGTCAATTGTAAACACTCAAAAATCTGAAATCCGAAATATCGTCGACAAGGACAGAGCCAGCGGTATCAAGTGCCTGCTATGGAATATGAAGAACAATCATGACACCCTCACTCAGTGTGCCGGTATACATGAATTAAAATGGACAGCAGATAAATTGAGACACTACCTCGATCCGCTCCTTGACTACATCTTGCAGCAATCCATGACCCCTCCACTGTACCCTACTGGGCATGTCAAGCACAACGCCAACAGCGATAATGTTGAAAAACTGAAAAAGAAGTTGGACAACTTGCTCACCAAGCTTCACGAATCAAACCACTTCGATCGTACATTTAGCGACAACCTTGCCGCACTCAAGCAGCAACTCACCACTTTCCCTCCTTCCTCGTTCTCCGGCATTTTCAACGGCGTGCTGCTTGATGGCTTACGTGCCGGGTTGGACGGGCTGTGCTCTCAGTTGTGCTATTCTTATGTCAACAGGTATTCGGGACTGAAATTCGAAGGTGAGCTGAGGAAGAATTTACACAATGTCCTTCAGCCCGGAAAGGTTTACGAGAAGTATGACTTGACTGAGGAAGGGAAGAACTGCGCAAAAGTGTGTCTCACAGTTTTCTCAACGCTCTTTAACGATTTGTCGCATCTGAAGGAGAGATGTAACGGTGGTTGGAGATTCAGAACCATTAATACAACCAATAAGCTCGGAATCTTCTTTGAAACACGTGGTTATATAGTGCCGAAAAATGCAGATAACCAGAACGCTGAGTTGAACAGAACTAAGAAAGGCGAATCTATCATGACGAGTGCGATGAAACTATTCAATGTACGTGGCGCGGGGTACCTTGAACAATGTCACCACTGCCTCGAAACGTACTACCAAGTCTGTCATATATCGACGTTCGCTGCCAAGAAACGGCCATGTAACATATACGAAATTCTATGTTGGTTGTCTGGGTTGCCGTGCAACGCGGTTTACGATACGCTGTTGCAAAGCGCTCTCAGTGATCCGTTTGAGGATTCAAACAAGCCGTCAGACGACTTTGATGGTACCCCCGTATTTGACTTGGGCTCTTCCAAGATAGAAGCTTATCCGCAGGCGATCACGTATGAGGATACACGTAACGCACTCATTCACGTTTGTTCGCAATCCTACGATCTGCTGACCACCATCCTCGGCACGGGTGACGCTGCCACATTCTACGCTAGTGACTTCTCAAATAACTCGATGCAATTCCACTATCCAACCTCGGGTGAGGACTGCCTTGATATGCTTTCTGACATCCTTCGCAGATTGCTTCCGCAGCTCCAGTTCCTACACAGCAAATGCCGAGAAAGCGCTAAACATCACGGTTGGCGGGAGTGTCTGTACGGCAAGCATATCCCTACGACCAAGTGGCAATGCACGGATTATGCTACCGGCAAAGCAACGTGTCAACCAAAAGACCAACCATGCTGCCAAGCAACGTGCCAGGCAAAGTGCCAACCAAATTGTCAACCAATGTCCCCCTTAATGTCGTACCTAAACGACTGCCTGCCCGGTCACTTGCCGCATCAATTAACAAAACTAGGCTGCAAATACGAATGCGCCACTTGCCCTACGACTTCTAAGTTGGGAATGCCTTGCATGACCCCGCTTGGCTTCAGGCAATTTTCATCCAGCGTAAGAACAGGAAACGACATATGCAACGTGATAAGCAAGCTTCTAAGTAATTCTCATATTGCACGTCTGCTGTGCTTATCTCCCAAGGCGCCATCTACGCTGCCTGAACACTTCGGTTTCGCATTGACACTTGCAAAGGGGCTTAGTGCTGCGTCGCCACGTCGAGTTGATAGCGTGGTAACATTTGCCGATAGCTTCGCAACCTCCATCACCAAAGGCTCTATTAAGCTATACGATGAGACCAGCAAACTTACAATTCCGCTTCGTAACGCTTACGGTGACGGGGAAAGCGCTCACGGTGATCGACATAATGAGGCAACGAAAGCCGATTTGTCAAGCCTGGCAATGACGCAATCATGCGTGTTACCTAACAAGCATCTATACTGTGCCCCTTATCTTAAGTCACTTTGCGGTGATAACTATTATTACTTAGCGCAGAAGGATTCAGCTACATATCTATCATGGGCTATCTACTCACCATGGACGCTTTATAGATTTCTTAACTGTCTATATGATGCCTTCTGCAACATATCCTGTAAAGACTGGGGATGCCCTAGTTGTGTTCCAGCTGACTCATGTAAGAAGGGTCAGCACGGTGTAGGCAACAGCTGTAGATGCAACTCACTGGTTGGATGCCGAGGTGTATTAAGCACGTTCTACAACTACGGATTCACATTCGGTAATGCAACTAGCTTGCTGGACATAAACAATAAAAGGTATTGCCGTAACTTCCAAGCTCAATTGAAAAATGTCCTCGATTCGGAATATTTCAGGAAGCTGTTTGAAAAATGCGATGAATTCCTCTGGATCATTAGACAACCATTCTCCTACCTTGTGCTCGCCCTCTGGCTCCTCTCTCTGTTGTACCTCCTCCACATCATGGTCGTCCGCCTCGACCTGCTCCACATCAAATCGCATCTGCACTCACCATCATCACATCGTATAGCCGCGCAATCATTGTTGGCTGCAGCGCGTCTCGGCAAACTTGCCAAGATATCGTACCTACAAGCGTAATCGCACTTTCGTATGCGACATTAATTGCTGCTTTATCGCCAATCGTCACGTTTACAGTACTCAACTACAAATATGCCACTGCCTAGCTCACCCAGACACCTAAATAGCAACCCACCGCCTAATGTAATGTCTAGCGTAATGCCTAATCACCGGTTTAGTAGAGGCTGTAACTGATGCATTGCAGTGTTAGTCGCTTATTTATTCAGCATTAATTGTGATACTTGGCTGGGTCATCTCATCTGTAAGTGTACCGCAGATGAGTGACTGGCCACCCGTGTAACCAATCAATGACTGCCTCCAGCTGACGCTGTGAGTACCACGTTAGGTAGATGGCAATGGTGCTAATGACAATGTTGATTGTGTTGACATCGTAAGAAGCTCTATCCTAAGTGACATGGCATTTTTCGACGTCACGTCCTAGTGATGACGTATATGCGGGGCATCAGGGCTTAACCGACCAGGGATTATGCTGCTGCGCAGAGGGTATGACACCAGCAGCGTGGAGGAGTCGTCGACCAAGATAGCTTCAAGGGGACGGATTAAATCGTGAGTGGCTACATTACTATGACGCATCAACATAATGTATGGCGCAACAACTGTCGGCAACCGACGCCGGTGGGTGAGACGCTAGACAGGGAAACGATAAACCCGGGTCAGGCCATGCGTCGCTGTGTCCACACTAGATGACATCAAACGATCGTGTAAAAATCATTAAATGATAATTGTGCCGTCAATTCGTAAAAGCGTGCGATAAGTGCGATAATACAAAGTGTCAGTTGTAAAATGCGATGCAAAACGGTAAATCGCGCAGCCTGTGGAACGGCCGGATGCGGAAGTAGCTCATGACGCAGATGGCGATGATGATGAGGGCGATGGCTTGGGGAGAAGGGGGGGAAGTGGTCACCTCACTGCTCATGTGATTGGTAATCGATGCAATCGTTACTCTGTCTAGCACATTAGATGTCAGTTGCCAGTTGGGTGATTGTGATTAGCTGCGCAGTAGATACCGCACCCTATGGAACGGCCGGATGCAGAAGTAGATCATGACGCAGATGACGATGATGACGATGATGACGAGGGCGACGGGGACGATGATGTAAGGGATGGGGTTGGAGGGAGACCGTTGACCGGTTTGCTGCTCTACGAGGGGGAGAGAGGGGGAGCCGGGGGAACGCTGCATAGTGGTAGACGATGAGCGATGCTCTTGACTGGCGGCAAGTTGTTGACTAGCGTCATAGCGTTTCTGGACACAACAAATACAATAACATGTTTCTTTGACACAATTATCACAACGCGAAGGAACGCACGGGTCTAGTCCACTCATGCGCTTATTGTAAAATTCCTTACAGTACAAACACGATCGTTTACATTGCGCACAACAATAGGGACAACACTTACAGTCAGTCTTTGTACAGTGTTTATTACAATGACACGGGGGAGTCCATTCATATCCCATCTTCCCTCACCTTTCCAGACCCCTCAGCCTGCAAACATATCAATCACCTAGCAAGCACTCACCAACTGCAACACGTACCACTGCCGCTCCCAGTCCCCTCAACCTGCAAACATATCAATCACCTAGCAACGCACTCACCAACTACGACACTACCACTCCCGCTCCCAATCCCCTCAACCTGCGAACATGTCAATCACTCAAGCAGCACTCACCAACTGCGACACTACCACTGCCGCTCCCAGTCCCCTCAACCTGCAGACATCAATCACTCAAGCAGCACTCACCAACTGCAACACGTACCACTTCCCCTCTCAGTCCCCTCAACCTGCAAACATATATCAATCACTAAAGCAACGCACTCACCAACCTACGCAGATGAACACGCACCACAGCAAGGCGTAGCCCGTCCCATCAACCATCACAGGCATGAACCACTCACCTCAGCAAAGGACACTGAGGCCGTCTCCCATCGGCGTCACGGTAGCAGCCAGATGAACGCCATCGAAATCACATCCGATTACATCACTACTATGCAGCTATCACAACATCAAAACGTTATAAGCTACGCATGTGGATGATATCCCTGCCGTGGCATGCAGGGCAACCGGTGCCTGTGGATCAGTCAACTCCATCCAACACAGACGGTCGGAGGTTGCCAGTGACACCTGTAGATGTCATCACATTTGCGCCTTGATGAATGCCTACATAAGCAATCTTGCCGGGTTAATACGTTCCCCATTTACACTTTTACCATCAATGTCGTAACCACGCCGTACACTGGCCATCACGTCAGAGTCCCGGTGGCATCCATCGCCTAGCGACGCACCAGATGCAAAACAGTCGCGCTCATACGAACTGCTTCCACCTAAGATGGCAGTCGCCGGTTGACTGCGTTGATGACCAGCCATCCAGCTTCGTGTTACACTGGCACCAACGCACTACTCAAAGACGTGCAGCAGTTACAACATAGAAAGAGCAAGCCATTACGCCACGGAAATACGTAAAACAACAGACGAAACTCATATCGTAGAATACAGCCTCCTACAGCTCAATATCCATATCTTCTATAAATAAGGCTGCATAAAGCACTTGGTCGCTCGTGGCATTGGAATACACGTGTAAAATATTAGAAAAGACGTGACAGTTACGTCTAGTGGAAATTATCAATGACTATACGTCTTTCTTCCGCAAATAGTGAGATTCGCACAAGAAATTGGCGCTATCAACTCGTGGACAAGAGAAGAATTATGCGATGAAACCAGATCCAGCGATTACAAGTTAATGAATTGCTCGAGCTCTTGTCTGGCAAATCATGAGGAAAACGGCAGCACAACCCACATTGAAAAGGGGATCGTCAGGTAGAGCCTTCCACCCCGACCTCGAGATTGCTCTATTAGCTGAAAAACAATGAAAGCAGCATTTCAACAATCGACTCACGTTATGCGTAATAAACTCAGTCAAAAGTGCATCCAACTTGCTCTCGCTATTGCAAATTGTTATAGCCCGAGGCTCTCGCAGCAGCCCGTACTTCTCAACTCCATCAAAACGGGTGCGACTTTTCAATCCGTCAAGTTGCATCTGGGCAATCAACGAAAATAGTTGCCGGTGGTTCACACTCAGAGCCCCAATGATAGCCTGCATCTCAGTGGCGCTTTTCTGGGTTTCATCACGCGCAATAATTCGCGGCGGTGAGCGGTCCCAAAGGGCAGCCAGTTCGCTCCTGAGAATCTGTATATAACACGTAGACACGTAACAAACCGATAGTCCATTCCTGTATTTAAACGTATCAACTTGTATTTGTTCAAAATTTGATCAAATGATGACACCACCATGCTCGAGCGGAGGTTATCCATGGTACCAACTACGCGCACCTGTACGATATTCGTGTATATTGACTGCCGGTGAAACGTACATTTGATAAACGGATTAGCGTACGTATTAATTTCGAAGCGCCTATGGTCGCCAAATTGTCCAAATTGTATACGATTATGTAAAACGGCTTCCGCACGGTGGCAATACGCTTCAACACAGCCTGTTCAAAAACGTCATGAGTCAGGACACGTTTAAATACCCTTTTGCACTCTGGAACGGTCATTGTAGTCTTCTTAGATAACAATTCGCGTTTCAACAGCTGCCAAAAATCCTCACCCGTACTACCCTTGACCCGATAGGCATCCACCGTCAGGCATGTTCCGTCGCTGCAAAACGTGAGATAAGAACAACCTTGACACATACCGCAATGCAAACTCGACGAAGACTTTTATTAGCTGTCGCTTTGATCCAGCGCCGTAAAAACAAAGGTGTTGACCGTTGATCAACCAACTCTTCCAGATTAGCATATCATAGAGCAGGTGAGGTGGTAGCTGCAAAGTGATGAGGAGCCTACATCAGCAAATGCGTGACATTTTGTGAACTTGTTTATACCCGTTGAGCATGTCAAGCATCTAATAACGTGAAACTAAAACAGGGAAATGAATAGCCGGCACACAGCATCACTAATACTATGCGTACCTTGACCTTAGTCTCCGGTATGCACGAAACGATCTTCGAAAAACCGACTACATCGCCCTTGCCGAGTAGGTCAATCACCTTTTCGTCTAGTTTGTTGTGGTTTCCCGAGCTCTCATCGGTTTTGGCGGCGTTGGCAGCCACAGCGCTAAACAGTTGCGATTCCAAATCGGAATTATCCATAATCTGCTTCGTGTTAGGTCCGTAATAGTCATGCAAAATAGTGTCCTCGAACTTCGCTACAGACTCCAATTCGACAAAGCGTGATCTGCGCCATATAAACGAGAAAATGACACACGAACCGCATATGATTCAGAAGTGCTTCGTGCCCATCGGCAGATCTGCCGTCAGCACTGGCAGGCGGTACGTCCTTCACTGCCACACCAATTTGAGATTTAGTGGTATCCTTCGTGCCTCTGTTGGCATGCTCAGAATCCACTACAGAACTGCATTCGTTGTCGCCACATGCGTCCTCGTCCGACACCTCAATACCAGCGCATCCATCAACATCTCGTGACGTGCGACCAACTTTACGTCCGTTGGCGGCCTCCTTAACGGGCTTATTAATCGATGATGGATCGATGTATTTAACTTCGCTTTCGAAAATCGCCGTCACTGTAGCCGCTAATGCCGCATCTGGTGCCGCCTTACGACTCCTCACGTCCAACTCCTGCAATTTGCCGGAAGGCATGTATTTGGACTTTAGCCCAAACATGTAACACGTAGGGGAATGTATCTTGACGCGAGGGGCTCCGTAGGTCGTATCCAGATGAACCGGGCTTTGGGAGAATAGGTCCATCAGCCAACTCACATTGTTCTTCATGAGATCGTGTAGCTGCCCCTCGGGAATCAAGGAGTTTTGCTCACCGACGCGTGTACGCTCGTTGTTTGAGAAGTTCTTCACCTGAACATTTGGTGTATACGCGGCTCTTTGACGAGCGTCCAGTGCCATCATGTCGGTCACTTCCGTCGGCAGCTTAACTTCCACAGCCTCCCACACCATTGTTACAAATGGAAGCTAAACTATACTGCGTTTAATATGAACGAAAATGTCTTAATGTAGGTGATAATCACTGATCGCGCAATCGCGGGCGATACAGTGTGGATTCGTCGCATATAGAGCACCGCTCAATAGTAAAAGGACGCCATACATTACGGAATATCGGTATATACTAGAGCATTGGCAGAAAACCAATATATTAGGAGCAATTCATCTAATGCATCTGAAGCGCGCCGACCGACAACATCGGACGACATCCTATACATCACACACATGAATAACATGGCTTACATGAGCCAAGGTTTAATATCTATGGCGGAATGCACGATAAGTAATGTTGTATAATGCTGTGCTAGCGAAGAAGGATGTGACTTCGAAACCATAGCCTCTTATCACCAACCAGTCCTGGCACGCGTCCATGGAAGGTGTCCGAGTATCAAACGTTACACTGTTCCAAACGAGATTCCGCTACCTTATGAGCATGTATCTCTTAGAAAGTGCGAATACGAGTAGCGTGAATGGGTCACGAGCTCATGTTCATATTCGTTCGATTGTCTTATATCCGACCTACGATGCAACGGCACATTATTGGTACTATCGCCGGAGAGCTGGTCTTACACGTAATAAACACCAGAATTGCCGGTTATTATCGTACGCTTAGATGAGAAGAAAAGCCCGCCGAGTATCAGAAACGCGTTATGACGCTAGGAACGAAGCCCATGTACACACCATCCAAGACACTCAACGGGTGTGGCCAGATCATAGCGCCGTTGCAATGTGTGTCATTTTATAAGGTGCGGTATACAGGCATCTATAGACACTTTCGCACATCCGCGTTATATCCCGACATATACAGCTCGAGCGTCACAGCGAGCCGGTAAATAAGAAACGCGTCTCCTCACATAGGCGTGACATTGCTTTAATAAGTGGAATTAGTGTTGAAATTGCCGATAAGGGCGCTAATTTGGTCCAAATACAAACACCTTTCTCTGCGCTCACGTCTCGTGGAGTTAGGTGTGACAAGGCGATCGCCAGCCATAAGGCATACCGCTAAACCACCGTCGTCGTGAATGGAACAGGGCTTACAAACTTTAAAGCTCGTTTCCATATCGCACATACTCAGGGGCCACGACCTATAAGGGAGTTTACGCCATAATGAAGCTTCGTGGAATTATAGGACTCGTTGCCATTCTCGGCATCGCTCACGCCCAGGCTTGGGGATTTTTCGGTGAGGAACCCGAGGAAGACTTATTTGCCGACAAGAAGTGCCCATACGAAGTGCTCGGTGTAAAGAAATCGGCCACGGCCAGCGAAATCAAAAGAACATTCCGCCAACTCAGCAAGAAGTACCACCCAGACGTGAGCAAAGAGCCTGACGCCGCGGAAAGATATAAGGAAATCAACGAGGCCTACGACATACTGAATAACGCAGATAAAAGGAAGGCCTATGACGAGGGAGGATTCGCAGGACTAATGCGCCAAAGCCAATCAGGAGGCAACGACGACGGATATGATATTAACGACATATTCTCAAACATATTCGGGTTTGGCGGCGGACGTCGGAGAGACGAGGAAATGCGGGCGGAGGCGTTGGTGTACCCGCTCTCAATCCCACTCGATGTGCTCTACCACGGACGCGACCTGACTATCAAGATACAAGTCAACAGGCTATGCCCGGAGTACGACGAGTGCAAAGTCAATCGAAAGGACTGTCAAGCGGCGGGAGTCAGATTGGTCACCATGCAGCATGGTCCTGGCATGTTTATGCAACAGCAAGTCAGGGATCACACCTGCATTGGCCGCCACGAGGGATGGAAAACGTCCTGCTCGGTAAGGAGTACATTTTTGTAACGTTAATCGTGTGTAGGCGTGCCCCAACGGACCGACGTACGTGGAGGACGTTAACTTGGAACTCACTATCGAGCCCGGAGCCAAACAAGGGCAGCAAATCGTCATGGAGGGACGTGGTCAAGAAAGGCCGGGCATGAAGCGCGGTCACGTCGTGTTCGTCATCGAGGAGAAGCCGCATCAGATATACCGCAGGGAGGGAAACGACTTGCATCGCACGATGGACATCACCCTCAAAGAGGCCTTGCTGGGATTCGACAAGACCATCGACCTCTTCGGAGAAAGCATCGAGGTAGCGGAAAGCGGAGTGACGCCGCACAACCACGTCATCAAAATAGACCAAAAAGGAATGCCGTCAGACGAACGCGGAGGTTTCGGGGATATGTATGTCTCCATACGAGTCATATTCCCAAGAAGGCTCAGTGCTGAACAAATCGCACTCATTGAACGCGCATTATAAATTTGAAAATACTACATAGGCGCTCACACCCATGTATATTCATGCTCTCCCTCCGCACACTGCCGCGGCTGATTCGCGATGTCGGCGTTTCGGCGTGCGGGACCGCAAAAACGCTGTCTACTGCATCAGGCGGCGTCAATGTGACACGTGAAGCCGCTATTACCAACCTGGGTGCTGCTAACCGTGACTCAGGAACTGATGTTGCAACGACGCCCCTGAAAAGGGCCGTGCTCATGGAGCCAGCCACTCTTTGCAGAACACTGGTACAAGCAAGTAAGGATGGACAGGGTGGGAAGGTAGGCCATCGTTTTAACGTCACATGGGTCGCAGAGAGCCTGGAAGGCTCATATAAGAAAGGCCGTAGAAATCAAGGATCAGCTCACCTTGAAACAAATCGCAATCGTCATCCACAGCTGCACCAACGCGAATGTTGGCAAGGAATACCTACGCGGCCTTATTGATGGCCTCAAACCCGCTGTATTGCCGCACTTGATACGTGCTACAGCGACAAACGAGGTTGGACGGGTTGAACTCTACAACATTTACAGCATACTGCATGGGACGGCTACTGCTGAGCAGAACGATGCAGAATTGAGTCGAGCGCTAAAAGACGCAGCTGTGGCCCAGTTCAGGCACTTGCATGCTGCAGGGGAGCGTGAACCGCTAAAACCGTTCATATTCGAGGACGTTGCAGGCATCATGCACGCGCTCATGGTAATGCGAGTTGCCGTGACAGACGAGGAAACGAAATTGTGCCACGACCTCTTCATGCAACTCTATAGCAGGAATGAGTCCGTGAGGAGAGCCATTTCTCACCGGGCGTTTGCCATCTGCGTAAATACTCTGGAGCGAATGGGGTGCCATACGCAGCAAATGTACCACGTTGCTTCAAGTTACCTACGTGCAAACCTAAACGCAATGCACGACATCAAAGACGTGTCGATGGTGTACTGTGTAGCTGCTCGTGTTTGGGCTGCCATCAGTGCCATGGGTGATAACTACGACCGCGTTACGCCAGGACACACAACATTGAGTCCTCGATCGACGTTATGCAAAGATGCGATGACGATGGTTGATTCCACAGGTGGTCACGTGGAATCCGCAAAAACAACTGATGCGGTGGTGCTGCAAGATGCGGTTGTGAATGAACATCAAAACGATTTCATGGGAGAGTGGTGCAGCATTATCACTCTCACTGCCATCGTTCTAGACCACCTGGTTCAGCCGTGTAGTTTCATTCGCGGGGAGTATGTCGAGGGTCAAAGTATCGCCACCGTGGCCGCTCATGCGGCGCCCTATGTAGACAAAGGTAACAGCGAACTCCTCCAGCGGTACTCCTCTTTCGTTGCGATGGCAGTGGAACACGTGATGCAGAACACGGACGTTGACCATGTCTCGTTGATACACCTTATGAAGTGCGCTATTGGTATAAATAGGCCGCAGGAAGCTATGCTCATGATCGCTGCAAAAAGCGTGCACTCCGTGGGATTGCTGGGCACGCCTCTGGAATTCTCGCAACATATTGCCAACCTTAAAGCGTTGCAATCGAATCACTTTGGTGACACAGTGCACGAATTGCTGGACTCAATCGCCACCGCCAACATGCTGCAGTTTGAGCGCAGACTAGCCATGCCTCCTGTCACCACGAAACCGCAACCGCAGCGTAGGCGAGCGTTACGGGACCTCATAAAGGCCGCCACGAAGAAAGGCGCAGCAGCGGAAACAATGTTCGTACACAACGATCTTTACAACTTCTACAAGGGTGCCGATGCGTTCAGATACTGCGCGAAAACGATCGCCGCCGTCGGAGGTTTCAACGGACACAAAGCGGCAGTTGACATTGCGAAAAGAATCGTCGAAAACATTGAGAGTCTATGCGCATCGCAAACACAACACGCGGATCTGGAATCTGTAGCGGCCATACTCACGGGACTACATAGGTAGGCGGACACCGCGCGGCGACAAAACAGTGTTCAGGTTCAGGATGAAAAATGAGCGCGTGCTTCATCGCATGGCTTCTGAGACGATGCGGCATCTACAATCAAAGCAGCACCCATCAATACTATCGCAAATACTCATCGCATATGCAAAGTTGGGCAGCCCGCTGAACAGAAATATCGAGCGGGGGGTTGTCCACTCACCCGGCACAAAACGCATTACAAGGTCAAACAAATGGCGCAACTCGCAGGGTGCATTCGAAACGCTATTTGTACAAGCTCTCAAAGCTATAACAGCGGACAGTTGCAGACAATACATGAACGCCCAGGCAACGGTCAACTGCCTATTTGCCTTGACGCTCTCTGGGATGGGACATGACGTACCCCTATTTCTGTATAAGCTGCTGGCATTACTTCGGCAGTTTGGAACCGACTGTTACAAGTGTGTGGAGGTGCGAAAGCAGTTGAAGATTGCACTGCTAGTGCTGCGTAGAACCTGCCGCAAAAGCAAACGTGCCATTTACAACCAAGTCAAACGCGTATACAAACACGCATTCAAGAAGGAGTTGAAAGACATTGCAGCTACGAGATGTACCGCGGTTGTCACGAATAGGCGCAACCCTACAATGTCTGGTAAGCAATGGCCTCAAGTGGCGGCGACTGATTATTTGCAGGCCTGCATAGAGAGGTATGGAGGCATGTGGCAACTACATGTCCGGATGCCGTTATACGATCCGAAGTTACGTGCACTAATCGACTCTACTACACCGATCTCGTTGTAAAAACAGGCAATGCAAAGACGTATATCGAAGTGGATGGGCCTACACACTTCTTCCACGCAACACACCAAATGATGCCGTCTTCCAAACTCAAACATGCTATACTCAAGGCGCAGGGCAAAAGAATCGTACACACTCCTTTTTACGATTGGAAGCCGCCTCTGACGCTGCTCAAGTGTCATGTAAGAGGCAACACAAGACACCGGCAAGCGCATAACAACGATGTAGCAGTATGAACTTAAATGGGTAGAAAATGTGCCCAAATTTTTTGTTGTTGCCTAATTACTTTTGTGACGCTGTATTGCTGTAACTACGTAGCCTCTGCTCCCATTGTTCGCGTGGCACGAACACACCGGCATTCGAGTCCACGCCGAGCTCTTTCTCCGACCTTCCTTGCACCGAGGAGCGTCAAATCATCATATGGTGATGTAAGAAGTGATAAGGAAGTTCATTTCAGGGAGCCGTTCATTAAAGACTACACTTCTTACAACCAGTTCCCCAAGTTTGTCAACGGTAAATACAAATTCAAGAGCCTCGACATCGATATTCGCTTGTTACAGAACAAGACGTTGGACCGTGATGCTGTGCTAAGCTGCGTTAACGCAATTGGCGCAATAGACACCTTCATTCTCCTGGATAAAGGCGAATTGCGCATCTCACAGCATTCGAATGCAGCTGGCGACAATGGTGAAGCAAACGTATTGTGCGCGGATTCGGGTCTGTCAAATTTCACCATGGCAATGTTACATGGTGCATATAACCCAGATACACAATTATTACTTTGGAAGCAGCAACTGGAACGTAGAGAATTCAAAATGTTAACCGTAGAAGAGCTTATGGCCGACGTCACAACCTTAGATGTCAACAAGGAAAGGCGGTTTATATTAGAGTCCTTCAGAAATCTAGCGAGAGAAAGGGGAATAGAACGCGTCCACGCTGAACCGATAGGGTGGAAGTACATACCGACGCAAAAGCTAGTGGATGTCATCGTACGCATACTGCCCATCGATCTTGTGGTAAGCTGGCAGTTCCGATTAACGCCTGGTGGGAAACCTCTAATTATTCACAATGCTGTGGTAAAGCTTCTTGGGATGAATCGAAAGGGGGGCAACGGTCACGACCGTTGTACCCCCAAGGTGCTGTACACGAAGTTTGCACGGTGCGTGATGCACTCATTGGACATGCCGGGGTTCAGATTTCGGTCGTTGAAGCGCGTGCTATCAACAATGGCAACAACACGCGGCACTCATCCGTCGCCCAAAGTGGGTGATGCTGAACGCATAGGAGACGGATCGACCGTATGCAGCCCACATGACGATAAGCAGCAGTTCATTGAAGTATCGGGGCTTGGGAGAGTAAGGTACAACATCCTAATCAAAATTATGCGTATTCTGGAGAACGTGTTGGAAGGTAATACTCAGGAGTATGCGCTATCATCACGGACGCCTAGCGTTAAGGGCGATCCGTTCCCGAGGCCATTCTGGGTTCAAATCCTTAACGTACTGGTCAATGGGAAGTATTTCAAATTCATACCGCTGCTTATATTGTACGAGGAACAGACCGACTCATATCATTTGTGCACTCTCGGAATCGAAGTCAAGCCCATGAGCAAACCTAACATTTGGAACCCATGGAATTCTACCTACATGATGAGGAGCATAGAGGCTATACCGCAAATGTACCACGGGGTTGCCTTCGCTGATAGTCACTACTTCAAATTTACCGACGAACAAATCATGAAGCTGCTTTCCATCTATAAGCCGTTGAAGCACCTGGATATTAAGGGGTATTACAACGGCAACAGGAACGCAGATAAGGACATGGTGAAGAAAATTATACATATTGAACCAACCAAACAGTACATGGTTAACATTGTCCACTGAGTACTACAAAAGGCTTTTAAAATTATGCGCGTGTCTTTGACGGCGCAAACGAATTTTAGCTGGATACCGGTGGAGGGGCCAGTAGGTCACGAACCATCGCGTAATTCAGACGATGGCCGGAAGCCGCTACAATGTCGCTCACGAGACGGATTAGCGATTTCCTGTCCATAGTGGCAGTCGTGTGTCCGGCGCTGTGCGAAGCCATGTAATTCTGCACAAACTCACGGGTCGCCGGCTCGTCCAACAGGCCAAGCTCATGGCATTGCATATACTCCTCCAAATGCATACCACTTGACAGGTAATCGCGCAATATGCGTTTGGCCGTGTCTAAGTTCAGCCGTTTGGAATACACGCCGTTCAGCAGCTCACAAAGCTGATCCACATCCACCGAACTTACATCAACAACCGGTATAACGTAGTTGACTAGCCATTTTGCCACAAACGGGTGGTCACCGATTGCATCGCACATTTGACGAAATAATCCAATGTGTGCATCGCTTTTCTGAATCACTCTCAGCAAATCAAGCGGCACTGAGGGGTACGCATCATGCAGGGACTCCAAGCTCGGACGATAGTCAGACGGGGCAACTGCTGTCACCCTAGAAAACAACTCTGAGCTGATAGATATAGTCGGTATGTTGGTATCAGGGGCGTTTAGATACAGGGCACTTGCAGACTTCTCGCGCTGGTATTCCACGTCCTTAGAGGCATGACTCCACCCCAGGGTAGAACCAACAGTGGCAGCAGCATCTGGCACCGGTTCATCTTCTAGAACGTGCTGCATAACATCTACCCATGCATTCGGTCGGTTGACTTTATCCTGTGCCTTCTCACTGTCCATCCTACCTGTACCGGAAGCCGGCTGTGACAAACACCCGGAAGACAGACACTGGAGCACTGACCGACGAATGCGTCGGAACGAGTTCAAGTTCTTCAGTTCGTAGCGATTTGGACCTCTAGAAGGTAACGATATGTTGACGTCAAATCGGATGTTGCCCTCGTGCATCAGCCCCTTGGACAACCCACCACGAACCGACAACTCGTAGATCTTTGAGCAGCATTCTACCAGTTCTTCTACCGTCATTTCACACGCTTCGGTGACGACTTCCAACAGACCTACGCCACTTCGATTGTAATCATGGAGAGAAGACCCGTCCCCCATCGTCAAAGTCCGTGCGGTGTCCTCCTCCAAGTGTACACGCGCGATGCGGATCTCCCGGCCGCTGCTCAACAACACGCGCCCATTTGTACCGATGGGGTTGCTTACCTGAGTCAACTGGTAACGTTTAGGGAGGTCGGCGTACGAGTAGACCTTCCTTTCAAAAGAGACAGAACTGCTCGGCTCACACGAAAACGTGTTGCATGCGGACAAACCGTACAAAATTGCCAAAGGAGAAAGTAGCGGAAGCGCTCCAACTTCGCCCATGCATACAGCGCACTTAAACTTGCTCAAATCGTGAATAGAGTTCCTGTCAACTGCGGATGGCCGGCAACCGTATTCAGCAGCACGTCTGGCCTTCCTGCGGTTATTGTACATTGACGCATAATCATCAAACGATATCATGCAATCATTTTTAAAATATGGTACATTGGAGTCGCACTCGGACTTATCACTACCTGGTGTGGCCAATATACTGTTTAGCCGTTCGTATAAGTCATCGCACGGAAGGCAGTCGGCGACAGTGGCACCCGCATTGTCCTCGTGATTTACTGCGGAAGTGCCGCACTCTGCCTGCCCGGAAGTGCACGAAGCGATGCTGGGGCAGTCGCAAAATATCTTATGAGGTAATGCCAGCTGGATATGGGCCTCCACGCCCGCCACAAACCTAACGTCGCCGTGATGTGCCGGAGATACGCAACCCGATGTCGCTTCCTGGCCAAACAGAACGAAGAACCCACGTGAAAGGGCTGAAGAAACCGATCTAGCGCGGTGATTGGTGTTACTTGCCGGCCGGCGACCAAAGAAGGTGGAAGCATGCGGGTAAGACAGCAAGAGGCTCGCCGTAGAAATAACCGAGAACCCCGATACAGCAACTCCAAACGATACACCTACATATATTAAGACGTACGTAACCGCGGCAAGGCTGTGAAGGATGGCTACCATCGCCGTATCAAGCCATCGGCATAACACGCTCCCACGCGGTGCAGTCTTCCACCGATATACACTAAAAAGTCGGCCTCGAATTCAAACACATCGCATCCAATCAGTGACTTAAGTGCCCTAGATGTAGTATAGGTGGCGTATTGGCGCAACTCTGCGCCTTAAAATATAAAGCATACGGAGCACATCCGGCGGGATTCCGGATGGACACCGCACATCACAACGCCTTCGCTTGCTTCAGTTGCTTCCTATGTTAATATTCTTGAACTAGATGTTAGTGTCGAATAGTCTCTGAAATAAGCCGGCGACCGTCGCGTTTGCAACGGTCAATAACGCGTCGCCAGCGTAGTCCGCCACCAAGGAAATTGCACAGGCAACAAGCGAACGAGAGGACGGCAGATTCATACAACGCGTATAGTAATGAAGTTTCGGGGCGAATTCAAAGTCGAGAATCTCCATCACTTCGTCGGTTAGCTGCGTCACATTAGATACACGTCTGAATGTTATGACACCAATGCATTCTGATACTGTTTAGACAATCTTAATCTGTTTGTAGGATGCCTGCTGTGCCTCAGCAAACTAGCTAATGATCATCCCGATCCTATGAGCGCCGTGCTCAAAATCTCAAAGAAAAAGGTCTCAGTAGTTATTAAAACTATTTTATCAACGGACGCCTACCTCGAGATAGATACGGTAAGCACGCTGATTTGATATGCCAAACGCGTTACAGGCCGAACTATTCCACAGTCCGTATATCCTGGAGGGAAGGGAAGACGACACCATAGCACTTAACGTCAGCGTCAGCTCACTATACGAGACTCTAAACGCCGCGGTCAACAGCGAATATGCAGCCTTAAAACTCAAAAGGTAAACAATTCTGAGCTGTATGAAGGATCATATGACATGCAGGAACAACCAAGTCGCTTCATTATCTGTAACTTTCCCGGACCCTGCATTCCCCAGCATCTGCATTACCTTGGTAAGCACGGCAACGGAGGGAAGATATACATGTGCAGGACATATTGATCACGCCGGCTGAGGAATACGCGCAGGCGGAATCGGTGATACCGGAAATACCACCTTGCTCGGTAAGACGAAAACGAAGCGCTCTTACACTGCACCCAGTGTAACATTGGGCTCACTAAGTTTCAAAGCATTATATGCTACTTGGAGTCGGCCAATCGCATAGGGAATGAACTGACTGAATTCGAAGTCTGCCGCGTCAGCAATCGAAGCATATCACAAAGAACGGATTTTGGAAGGACACAGGTTGGTGTAAGCACATCCCATACAATAAGCTGCAGGACCTGCAATTACTTGACAACGCGAATCAACGCGGCGCCAAAACTAGCGTAATTAGCGATACTGCCTATCAAGGTGCTAGCACCAAGACCAACGCGGCGGCTACCAACAGGCAGTCGGAGGGAAGAGAGGTCGACGCGGACGTGGACCAATCGCACTCACCGATCTTACTCAAACTCAGGTCGCGTAAGTAAATATATGCTGTCGCAAACATGATCATCCCAGCTGGAATTCTCGCGGAACTGGAAACCGCGTTCTACGGGTTACATTCATTCTCATCGCACGTTGGAGAGGAGTCACGAGAGTACGCAAATAAAAATCCCAAAACCGTATTGAAGACTGACGCCGTGTATACCATCTGTAAAGTAAGCGTATTAGACTTTCAATATCGCATATCACTTTAGAACGCCATCGACTCGATCATATTCAGCAAGCACGAGGCGCTTTTAGTCGCAGCAATACCAGACGACTACGTAACCGCAGAGTGGACTTATTTCATATTCTCGGTTATCGCGCTCGACAGCTGCCAAATGATATTCAAATTGCCAAACCAAGTATCGGAAACACAATGAACATGTGGATACAAGTGATCGCACTTCTGGCAAGGATTGCCGGGGCCTACATCGTTGGAAATGTGCACAAAATCGCATTGAATAGTGCAATGTCAATGCCCAATGTAGTGCATAGGCGATTTTCTGCCGCAGAAATCAGCAAGGAACAGCCATTCACGCTTATGACACTGCCATATGTACGTCCGAATATTACGAACGCATATCACATCAACAAAGGCTCTCAACGCTTTGGAACCGCATATTTCAGAGGAAACGATCAGGTATCATTATCTCAAGCACCACGCGGGCTACGTCAAAAAACTCAACGGTAAGCCACTGAAATTGGGAGACGTATTAGTGCAGAGCTCGCGGTTAAGCAACCAGAAATAGCCACAAAAACGCTCGACGAGCTCTTGGAAACAGCGCAGGGTACAGTGTACAACATGGCGGCTCAAGTATGGAACCACGATTTCTACTGGCTCGGAATGTCGCCAAACGGAAGTATAGCCGATGCGCCAATGACGAATGAGCTTATAAACAAGACATTCGGATCACACGAGGCCCTAAAGCAGCAGATAACGCAAATGGCGACGGGTAATATCCGTTTTATGCCCACCAATAACAATGCAGCTCACTTCGGAAGCGGATGGGTCTGGGCGACGTACGACCGGGTTACCGACACACTAAAACTTGCTGCCACGAAAGACGCAGACAACCCTATAAGGCTCTGGATGGTGAAGCCAGTTTTGGTGATAGGTAAGTGCAAGAGATGGAAATGCACCGATATTCTCAGATGTCTGGGAACATGCCTACTACATTGACTACCGCAATGACAAGTCAAAGTACACCGATGCCTGGTTCAAAGTGATTAACTGGGAGCGGGCAGAACAACTAATACAGAAGTACAGGTCTGAGTGATGTGAATTGCATGTCAAATGGTAGCAAGAAGGATATATCGCAATAGACAGTGGCGCTCATAATGACCAACACACCGACTTTCGTTGCTAAGTTGTAGGGTTTTCTACACGAATCTCCAAACAAACAAATGTAATGAGCTAGTTAGCCTGCCACGACGCGTGGCAATGCGATGTTTATTCGGTATCCTCCTCTTCGTTACCGTCGCAGAGGCGTGGAGGATATCGAAATGGGACAACTTCAAGTTGTTCCCTGCTGCACATACACGACACCTTAGCTCATCAGCGCGAGCTCAATTCAGCGCGCAAACTGTATATGGCCTATCCTCAGCGATACCTGACGGAGGATGCGGGATAGCCGTGACAAGAATCTCGGGAAGACAGAGTCTCAAGGTGCTGGAATTACTCACCAAAAATGAGGTATAAGTGGCTTTTCAAGTGTTTTGTAACGGATTCTTCAGGCTGCAAGGGATAGCAAAAGCGCATTCAAATGTGTTCCCAGAATGGCTACGCTTCGTACCGTCTACGACCAAGCGAAATTCACACCTATAGACAAGGCCATCACCATTTACTTCCCTGGGCCCAACTCTTATACAGGTGTGATTCGAACGGTAAATAACCGAAATCCGGCTCAGGCGAAGACGTGGTCGAAATCCACACCCACGGGAGCAGGGCCATAGTGTCACAGCTCTTTGCCGCCTTGCGGTGCATTTCTCGCCGACATGACATAGGGTATGAATGAAAAATAATACAAAATATGGGTGTCAATGCAGGATTCGGCAGGCCGAAAGAGGTGAATTCACAAGAAGGGCGTTTTACAATGGAAAGATGGATCTTACACAGGTGCGTGAAAAACTCCACATAATCCAACACAACGCAGGCCGAAGCTATTCGGGACATCATATCATCCGAAACGGCTCTGGAGATGCAAAATGCAGCACTAAAAGTAGGTAATACAACGCAGTGATCACGCCCAGCAGCTACACGGAGGACTGACACAGCTGTACGGCACGTGGGCGGACAGACTAAACCAGTTGCTCGCCACGGTGGAAGCCAGAATAGAGTTCGACGAACAAGCATTGGCAGATCTAAACGCGACGCATAAGGAACAAACCGTAGGTTACGGACACTTGCAGAACATGCAAATGGCAGGCGCTGCTTCAAGGCCTCACTCAAATACAGGAAGAAATCGAGGCGCAACTTGAAGACTCAAAAGGGGAAATCCTGACAAGTGGAGCTAATGTAAGCATATTAGGGCCCCCTAATGCGGGAAAGAGCTCCCTGATGAACGCTATTTGCGACAGACGTGTGGCCATTGTCTCGGACATGCCGGGGACCACCCGGGACCTCATACAAGTCAAATATGACCTCAATGGCCTAAAGGTGACTTTCGTAGATACAGCTGGAATAAGGGAAATGGGTGACAACGTGGAAGCAATATCGCATAATGAAGTCGAAAAGCAGGGAATTGAAAAGGCTCTGCAACACCTGAACGACACGAGGTTGGCAATATTCTTATTTGACCACACAAATGTGGAACATTCGCAGTATGCGCTGGATACTACTCTGCAAAATGTGCCTCATGACTCTCAACTTATCATCTGCGTATCCAAGGTTGACTTGATTACCACTGCACAAATGACGCAGTATATGAGGACACTGGAAAGTAGATATGGCCCCAGAGCGCAAATCACCTCTATCTCCAACAGAGAGCCGCAGAGTATAGAGGCCATGCTGCAACTCGTGCATCAAAATTTGGAGAAAGATCTTTCACACGTACAAAAGCAACCATTTGTAACCGACGCAAGGCACAAGTCACACCTAAGGAACGTGCTGCAACAAATCAAAATCGCCCTGAAAAGCATGGCGAACACGCAGTCCGATCTCGAAATTGTGGCAGAAAATATAAGAGAGGCCACCTCCCAAATCGGGTACATATTAGGAGAACAGACAAACGAGCATGTATTGGACGCCATATTTAGAACGTTCTGCGTGGGAAAGTGATGTCTGCTGGCGCATAATCAGGCCGAACATAGCGCAAAGGTCGCAGTAATAACTCAAACTGCGAGGTACGCAGGGGCGAACGATGCGGTAACCGACCACGGAAACCCACAGTGACGCCACGAGAGAATAGGTGCAACAACAGCGTGCAGCTACACTTTTCGCCACTTTTTACGAATAACGGTCAAAATGTGCTATGTTTTAAAAACCCAGAGGTACTTCTCAGTAAAATGTTATATCGACGCGAATTCACTGAACTTCAACGCCTCAAAACGTGTGTCGATATAGGAGCGCTAATAGCGACCTCTTCAAAACCTTAAAAGTGCGGAAACACTTTTAATCCCGTGTAGGAGGAATTAGTTCTCATGAGTTGCAGCCCTCAGGCCTTCGTTTCAGTAACAGATTCGATGGCAGAAGTCAGGGGCGCAGCGGCGTCACGCACGGCAGACATCACCTTCTGGGCGGTAGGGTCGTTCACAACCTCAGTCTTCAAGTCGGCAATCTTGTCCTTCACCCATTCACCGTACTCAGCACCGGTCTTGGCAACCTTGTTGATGGCGGCGTCAAAATTCTCAGTGTTCACAGCGCTCAAAAACGAGGAAGAGTCACCAACGGTGGAGTGGCTGTTGAGGAAACCGACGCCAGAGTTGGTGTGGCCCTCGGAAGAGGATCCGTAGACCTGCTGGGGGTCAGGCACGTAGCTCCAGAAGAGGTTGCTGACGTTCTTCATGTAGTCCATGACGCCGTTAAGGAAGCCCTCAGTGTTCTTGACGGCAGTGTTAGCGTGCTCCTTGAGGGTGTCAATGTTAGGGATGTAGTCCTTGATGTCGTACGAAGCATCGGTGGCAGCGGCTGAGTTGGCCTCGCGGAGGGATGGGTGGCGAGGAGAGCTAGTGTGCTCGCGGACGAAGTCGAATGCCGCTGCGGATTTCACAGCGCAGAGGAGAACGGCAGCGGGCACGAATACCTTCATTTTTACAGAGCTCAAAGTTCACTGAAAACTATAATAAGGACTTGGACGGCGGTTTAGCAGTAAGCTCCTGCTCTTATAGCATTAAATTTTAATTTAAATGCCGAATATAGCAGCGTTTTTTAACACATGTAGCCGCCGTACCGTTCAATGCGATCAACAGTTATGGGGTGAAAACACGGCTGCCGCGATATCACCAACAGACCCCACACCATGCCGTGCCTTAAACAACCGCGGAGCGACCCGGGAACTACGGCTTTACACTTGGAATGTGGACATTACGATCGTAATTATTGAATTTGCCTGCTTAGGGCGCCTACATTAGTGTGCTGGCTGTAGTAGTTGGTTGCAAAAATGTGTAGAATCTTGCACTAGGAGCATAACGGCGCGTCTGGTGCAGCTGTCTAAATTGCGGAAATGAGCGGAAGACTGTAGAATATATCTAATTTACTCCATTAAATGATGCGCTCAGCTAGTAATCCGTCTTCAAATTGGGCACTTTGGATGCCTCTAATGACGCTCATCCCTTGCATTCTACCTTGCGCCGGTGTCAAATTCTCTGCATGTTGACGCTGTGATTAACTCAAAGTTGCATCCCATAAAGGAATGCAGATCTGCGCCGCTTTAGAGCGGTCTATTATGCCGGTGTAGTGTCGCCGGGTGAGGTGTGTATGCAAATAATGCTACTTTGCGCTGGTAATCCGGTTAAGCACTCGTAGGAGAGACCGTGCCAATTCGCACTGTTACAATAATTGCAGTTAATGAAAGTGCCGGCGCCAGTTGGCTGCTTGCGCGCAGGTTGCTGGGCCACGGCGGTTTCAGTCTCAAGAGGTCGGCGTACCTGAGGCTCTGACGGGCTAGCATCTGAACACACAATGACGCATTACTCACACAACAATTCTCACTTCTCGATGAAATGGTTTTAGGCCATTTTGTTGGCTTTTCAGCGAAGTGTTAACATCATGGGCGATGCTGACACACTAAGCGAGATCATATCGGCTAACTGGCTGCAGTTATGTTGAAATACTTGACAGACGCTCTAAACAGAGGCTCATGTGGAGCATATTAGAGTAGGGAATGATGGTGTGATGGAAGACGCGCCCATCTCAAACGTTATGCTAATAGGAGCGGGAGGGTTAGGTAAGGCATACTAACGAGTCGTAAGACCCAGAAGGCATTATCCGCCGCACTACTCCGTTGTAAAAACAGTTGATATGTGGAATTCGCAGGTTGTGAAATCATCAAGAATCTAGCAATCCTTGGTGTACGGAACATAACCATTGTCGATCCAGACACAGTTGAGTTACATAATCTAACGCGGCAGTTCCTATACAGGTACGCTTCACGCGAACTTATACTGCATACGGCACATTTGTTAAGATGTAATGTCTAAGCAGGCGTAACAATGTCGGTATGTACAAAGCGCAAGTGGCTGCGCAGAGAATCACGGAGCATAGCAAACATATCACGGCGAACTAGTGAGTCATGCGTATCCGCAGCGTAGTATAGCAAATTCATCTAAAACGAAATAACTTTATCGTAGCATCAATCAGGCAATACAAAATGTGCCACTGACGACGATCGCAAAGTCCGACGTCATCATATCGGCCGTAGACAATGTAGAAGCAAGGAGGTGGATCAACCTCGCCACGATGGTCATATGGCAGAAACGCGGAAACAATGTGAACTTCGATTCGCAACGGGTGGGAAATCCACTGCCCATACTCATAGATGGAGGATCACAAGAGCTCTATGGCCATGTGAGGGTTGTGAGCGGGCGCGACCAGCCCTGCCTTGAGTGCTCTCTACCCCTATTCAGTGACGAAGTAGGGCATCATATACGATGCTGATGTGCACAAATTATCAACAGGCTTATCAACCCTCTTGCTCAATACCGAAGGAGCCCAAGTCACCGGAGGACTGCGTTAGTGAGTTAATTATGGTGCACTTAACTGTCACATTGCTACAGGATATGTCATTAGCCACATGTTTGAGGATTTTACAAATGAACGTGCGGAGGTAAAACTGCCGTCAAACACGAAACCTATCTCTACGGTGCAGGGCATGCGCCACGCAGAGATCGTGGACCGTGTATACGAGGAAGCACGTAAATATGCGAATGCATATGGCATTGAAACCGTCACCATGGCTATGGTGCGCAAGATACTGAACGTGAGTAATACTTCTAACGGGTTTTATTAAAAGCAGAGAGGCGCAATCAACGTTAACACAACGAACGCCATCATAGCCGCCGTCATTGCGCATGTTGCTGTTAATCGGGACGCCACCAAAAACTTCTATTTCTACAGCGGAGACGGCAATTCCGTGCTAGACGGTTTCACCATGCAGAAGCAAGAGGTAAACTGATAATGGGTGACGGTGCAACGGGCTCAGGACTGCACGCTGTGCAAATGCAAGGTCATCACTTTGCAAACCGACTGCCAGCAAACCCTTAAGCAACTGATCGATCAAATAGAGTGCATCACGCATTCCAAAAACATAAATATCACTACGAAAAAGGTTAGACGCACAAAGAAGGCAAAAATCAGGCACAGGGGGCCGTCTACTTAGGATCGTCCAGCCATCTCCGCGAACTATACAATATCAGACTGCATCAGACGCTTGAGTGAGTTGGTTTCAGTTAACAATACATTTTTGTCAGCGAACTGAAGGACATACTGGATGAGAATATGTATGTCACCACACCAGCTGGCGAAGCCTGGTACTACGTTCACATGCAGCAGTGTCATAACTTATGCTGCAAAAACCCATAAAACACGGCACATACGCCTTAAGATATCGATGCAGACGCAAACGGCGACAACGGCAGTTAAAATAAGTACAATATTACGATTAGCAACTTGATGCTGCGGGCGCGGCGGCCAAGCCGGCCATACTACGCTAGAATCACAGATCGTCATACTTCACTGACGGGCGCGAATAATCGTCTTGCGCGAAAAACATAGTGTGCTCCTGCAACCAATAACAAATCAGTCGCAAAAAACGTACGCGCTTGGCCTGGGGGCGGTCGAAGTCAAAGTAATCCCGACGGCGGCGCTTGTTGTTGAAATCAGCCCTCATGCTGTTACGTGAGTCCGAAAGGCCGTTTGGCTCCACAGACGGCGCATCCACGTCGTCGGGAAGCGGCTGTACCACAGGAACGCTAAGAAGCCTCTCGAAGGGGTTGCACCGCGCCGCCTTGTGGGATCCCGTGAAAATCTCCTTCATCTGAGGCACGCCGCATTCGATCACTATCTTGTCATAGCAGTCGCTATGTTTCAGCTTAAGGTGCTTCCACACGAACTTCGAGTCGTTGAAGAGCTTGTGGCACAAATTGCAACGGAACCGCTCCGGGCCATCAACCAAAGTGTTGATGTTGCAAAACTGCTTCCACTTGTCCTCTATTTCAGCTTCATCCTGCACATATGCCGGAGGACTCAAATCGCAGCCCAGCAGGTGCTCCGCAAAGGACTCAACGTCACGCAGCCACTGAAGCTGAGAAGTCGACACGTCGCACGAAGAGGTGAGCTCCTTCTCCCAATCACGGATGGGAACTTCAGCCGGTACTTTACCCTTTTTACCGGTCTCCCACGACGCATATTTCACGGCGACGTGGTTGGTAGTGAGCCCCGTCTCCTTCTCGTACAACGCGCTGCTCAGGTCGACACGAACGTGTCCTGGACCACACAGATCCCATAAATCAATGTAACTCTTGCCTTTCTGACGCTACAGTTAAGACGCAACACGGATAACTAACGATGCGGCCGTAGTAGCAATAGCTGTGCACCTTACGCAAGTATGTGAGGTGGAGGTCCAAACGCCTGATTGCTCATTTTTACAACATTAATGCTCGCCTACTTCTTAATGTCAATATCGGCCGGCAATATATCGACGAATGAGGTTTCAGAACCGCAAAAGTCCCCATCTGCAGCACCGCATTAAATCTAACGTCGGCGGAAACGTACCCAGCTTGCGAATTACACGACCAGTTATCTCAACGTCCCGGGCGACAATTATTGGGTGTGAACACACGGGGGGGCATACACGCACGCGGACGCGCTCTTGCAGCGGATTGCACGGCTCAAAACGTAGCAGGAATTCCTGAACGCTAACAACTATACAGGTATTCGAGGCGCACTCACGTCAAACGGTTCCCATTCAGAGTCTCGCTCAACTTAGTCAGGTCGCACTCATCCACGCTGATAAACGCCGTGCGGACCAGGTCGCGCTCCGCCATGTATATGGAAAAACGGTCCAGATGAGGCTGAGACACATGCGACACGATTACTAATTGCGTACCTTCAGAGCGTTCTGGATCTCGTGCTTAAAAACCTTGTCCGGAACGTCAACCAGAAGCACAGATAGCAGCGGAGAACTGGACGACATAGAAAATAGCCGACGTGCACTTACTCTATAGGAAGCCTCTTGGTGTGCGTGTCATCCTTGGGGTATTCAACGGGGATCTCGTAGGCCCATTCAGAATACTTGTACGGCGCTTCGCTAGGAGTGGTGTTGGCGTCAGACGAAGAACCGCCGTACAGCCGCTTGAAGCTTATCTCGAGCAAAAGCTCCTCGAAGTGACCGTTGGTGTATTTCTGGTCTTGGTCAAAAGCAAAATCATGAAGCACCAACCAGTACGAAATCTCGGTTGCTGTTCAACACGTCCACTTTACTAATCTCGTGATCAATGTGCAAATAGTAAGGGTGGAACTTTTCCCGGAAAAACGCCAAGTGCTGATCGAAGTCAGGTGATCAATATACGAAAACGCACCTCGTACATGTCGTAATAACGGCGAATTTCACTCGACAAAAACTCTTGGAAATATTTGCTGTACTCCTCCGCAGCTTCCTCGGGCGATATTTCGTCTTCCTGTAAAAACGTCGAACAAATGGACAATCAGCGTACCTTCATCATGATGAACTGCTTGAAGTTGAGCATGCGATGGTGCTCACTCCCGTAGACCTTGGGCTTTCTGGACATTATTATAAGTCTGCAATGTAGGGATATGGCCAAGCAGGCGACTGGGTGGGTGGCATAACATACCTACGGGAGTGGCTGTGCCTCGAAACCTTCCCACTGCGGTCCATAGTGCACCAATTAGCGATTCAACACGATATGTGCATGTACATAATCAACTTGAGGAAGTTCAGGTCCGTTTTTGGATAAACGGGCCACCAATAAAGCATAACGCACGACGAATACCGGTAGCCGCGACCAACGCGGACAGAAATCACTCCCGAACCGACTCACTCGTCATAGAAGGCAATACGCCAATTAGTGACGAAGCGAATACTGCATTAACCTAATAAGGGCGTGAAAGACGCCCCCGGTAGGAAAACAGCGTAACAGAGTAACAAAGAAACCTTCACAACCTTCGCCGCGAACAACCGCTTAATTTAAACACAACGTGTTAGTAAAATTAAGCGTTAATGACACGGGTAATTAAAAAGAGTTGTGAACGTAAGCAAAACACCAAACGCTCATGGGGGCCGTGGCGCGGAGAGCAATGATCTACGATGGATTATTCATACAGTGAGGCCAGACACAATACACGGATATCACTGCCGGTTTCACAGTACGCTGTGGTTGTGAATTTGCAATTTGCCCACACGTAACGTTCGGCGAACACTCAAAATGGTTAATGGAACGGTATGTGTGCAAGAACAACCGTTCCACCGTTAACTAACGAACACGAAGCCACTTACACTATTTAAAACGAGTATGTGACATAGGTGACTAGCACGTAAAAGATGTTCAAACACGTGAATCATAATGGGCGTTTGTTACGTTTAGATTATCGATGTCGTATGCGCGCCTGAACAATAGCGCTGACCTTTTTACTGTGTGACGCATGCGATATTGCGGTTGATAAACGACGGATGGGATTTCACGAACCGCTCACCCCTCAATGACGTCACGGCCGGGACACCTGCGCTCAATCCCACCCTCACCGATAAAATAGACAGTCCCTTACATGGCCGAAGTCGTATAGGCATACTCATCGAATAACCAGAGTCCATGTGCCTGGCACAGCGCAAAAGGTTGCATTCGTCCTGTCATCATCAAATCCCAACTAATACACCAGGCAATGGAATCTCATTGATGTACATGGGCGATCGCCGTTGTCACAAGTAGCACACAACTATTCGCACTGCATTCGTTGGCAATCATCCCATTCAATTCTTTTCCACAGGAACTGGTTCTGCTAATTTCTTTTCCAGATAAGCATTTGCCTCCTCGTCAAGATAGGCGTCAAACTCCTCCTCGTAATCGTTGAACAGGTAGTAGTTCTCCCGTTCCGCCTTCTCCATTTGCTTGAGGATGCCAAGCTTATCCATCGCAGACAAAAACGCGTCACCCATAGCGGCCACAACCTTCCACAGTTTCATGCCTCCAAATCTACCAGTAGCGAAAGCACCCTTCCAGAACTTGTAGAAGTTCCTGTCGAAATCGCTGAGTTTACCCTCATGCTTTGCATAAATTTCCTCAGGATCCCATACGGGATTGATGCTTTCCAACCGGGGAATAGGGCAGTATTCACCTTCTCCAATCTCCTTCTCACGTTTGTTTTTAACGGTGTTGTTCGAGCCACCCGGGACACTCACAGTGTCACGAGTATTGTCGTCAAGGACATCCACGGTATCACGAATACTGTCGCTGGAAACAGCCACAGTGTCACGAGTATTGTCAGGGGCATCCACGGTATCACGGATGTTATTGCCGGGAAGAGCTTCACAGATTGGTGATAGTTGATATAACCACAAAGTACATAGAACAGCCGAAACCACTGGTCTCATCTTGAACTGCATTTAGCACATATACGCGAGATGAAAAGATTCGCAAGACGCGATCCCATATAGGATGTCGCGAACAGTGGTTACCGGAAACCACGCCGATTGGTTTCTAGAGGCGGCTAGTATTTAAAATCTTAATTAATACGTAAAATGGCACATGTCGTTTCTTTCATTGGAATGCATCCGCACGTCAATGGCCGCCGACCTCAGCCGAATGCTGGCATATGAGTCGCCGATTAAAACATCTAATACAATAATAACGATTTTATAAATGCGTTTTGTTTGGGTTGTGTAATATGTGCGTAATGTCGTTTGAGAAGCTGTAAACCAAAAACAATGGAAGGTTGCAGCGACAAGCACTGACAGATATATGTAGTGAATCCCGCCGAAATGCAAATGTACTTATCGTATATTTTGAGTATTCACGGGTACAAACAACGCGTCTTTGGTGGAGTTCAAAGAATCGTAAATGAACCGCTATAGGAACCATCCACAAGCAAGTTGCGCAGGCTACAGATACTGTTTTGCATCCTTCTATACCCGTCGAGACGCTTGTACGAATGATAGGTCAATGACCTTAAATGTATATAAATGTGTAAATCTGAAAAGTCATTGATGTGCCCGACCACAGCAACACTGCAACGGCCGCACAAGTGGTTCCGTCTGGTATGGCTTAAGAAGATTTTGTTCATTGTCTAACCTACTTTTACGGTAATAATATATGTACAAGTGCAATACATCGTTGTGATTTGGGTGTTTTGAAACGATTTTCGGTGGAGGGGCCAAAAACCTAAGTTCTCTGTTGACTGTTGAGCGATACAGGAAAGGAGCGATAATACAAATTCAGACCTGCTTTGGGCGCAATTTTACGGTATGGCACTATCTTTCAAGTTGGAAATAGGTGTGCTGGTGCAACCATTCGCCAGAATTTGCACATACAGGCTCATCCTTAATGCGGGACGTGCCTTCTGAACAATACAATGTGCCCCCTTGGCGACACAGATGTTGAAAAACACGAAATATGGTCACATCAACTACTCATATTTCAGTGTGTGTACCGCATTGGCGACATGGTGGGCATTACGAACGGCCCGCAATATACAGCACACCCCTTAGCTATCACAAAGCACTGATTTACACATTTAGTCGAAAGTTACATTGACTATCATTTCTCAAGTGTGCATACTCAATAGTCATGGCGTTTCGCGGCGGTTTGCCCTTGCGGGAGCAATCTCTAAAGCTGCTTCGGTTAGGCGTTGTATGTGCACTGCTCATAATCGGTCAAGTAGCACGAAGCCGTGAACAAAATGGTTACATGCTGCCAATAGCGTACCAGAAGTACTTCAGGAACTACTCGATCAACCTGTGTTACATTCCTATCGCGGATCATCCATCAGAAGTGGATGTGTCCACCGCAGCGGCATGCGTTGATGGGGAACGTGGACCTGGATTAGGGATTGACAATAAAGAAATCATCCCAGCCCAATCTAGAGCCAATGTGCCGGAACAGACGGACATGCAGAGAGCTAAAGTGCAGCTAAATTTTACGGAAAGTGACCTGGTAGAGATTATGACTCAGCCAAAATCCAAGTGGTATACTTATCATCTCGGAAACGTCTACATCAATGATCGTCCGTTAATACGCCTATGGTTGCAAAATAGTCAAGGAGTTGCACTTCTTGCGCACGATCGGCGAAGCAAACTGGTTTTTCGCAAAATGGACGGAGATGAGAGCAACGTTCTGGAGTTACAATACACCATAAGGATACCAGAAGCAGATGTTGAGCAAAATATTATTTTTAAACTAAATGCGAAAACTGGGGAGATAATAGATGATACTGACATCGACCGTTGCCACCATGCTAAGCCGGAGATGTATGGAGAGTATCGAGTGGACACTTGCAGTGGTGACTCGTATAAGTGCTTGACTGAAATGAAACGTGTTAATACGTTCAACCAAACTCTACATGTCATCGAACATTTCCTGTTATCGCCGCATCAAGAGTCAAGACGACACATTCTGTACAGTGTATTATATGACACAAGGAATAAAGCGGTCATTGCAATGAAAACGTACGTCGAATATACGGACGGATTTTACCTTGTTAATGGTGTTGATCATGTACTTTTCGATAAACCAATTGCCATTTCAAACGCGGCAAGCGTCTCATTAGGTTCCAATAACGAATGGCAGGCACCTACCCTGCATCCGAAGCATTCGGGAAATGTCACCGTTGATGGGGAGGACGTCTACTCTGTGGATATCATGCCATTTGGCACAATGTCTAGACCGTCAAATGCTTTAAACGCGGTGTACTATCTGCTCAACGGAATAAAGCGAACGCTGGTCATACCCAAGTTGCAGTCCAGGAGTGGCGTCAACTTGCTGTCTGAAGATGCAAGCAGTTATGTTGTAGCGAATATCGAAAATGAAAATAATCAAATATCTGTGGTATACAAACTTAATATTCCAGGCTGTGCTGCACCAGAAGCTGTCGTCGTACGATTTGAAGCGACACAAACGTGCATTAACCTTAAGGCACCCGACCAAACTAACCTCATGGAGTTGGCCTCTGTGCCTATATGCAAATCGGATATTCCTCTGGGATGTGATGCGCAGTGTGTTGTGTATCAGATTCAGATGCAAAGTAAATCAAAGGAAAACGCGGTTCTCTATACATTCATCTACGATGCAAAAGTGCGCCATTTGACAGCTGTAATGCACCGAATAAGTTTAAGTAAAGACGAGAAAATAAACAACGCCATCACAGAAGAAGTGTTCTACAAATCTGCGAGCTACACGGCAAAAGTAAACATAGACATAAACCGAAACGGATTTGTCAAAGTTTCTCAGATCTACGCAGGATACGTTTCGAAAGGTGTGTATGGCCAGAATATTAGGGCAATTGTATTGCCCGATGGTATAAAAAATTTCGGAAAATATTACACAAATCGGTTTCTTTATCGCGGCACCAAGCTCGTAGAGATATACATGGAATCGGAAAACGGAGTTTCTCTTGTTAACAGAGCTTCTCCCCCAGTTGTGACTAAAGAGGCTAATGGTGGGATAGATATTGTACATATCACCTATTCGTTAAAACTCCTAGAGTACAACACACCGCACAAAGTAACTCTCGATTTTGAGTGCAAACAAGTTATGGCGCAGAGCGGAGGCAAAAAAACAGAAATCACGCTCTCAAACAAATACCAAAGATACAGAATGGATATAGATACGTGTGTTATAGACGCGTCTGTATGGACAGAAGACACGGAATCGTTTGGCGGCAAATGTACTGTGGGTATGGGGGAAGAGGGTCTATATATAGTTATGAGCCGCATTATTAAGAATAAGGACGACCCTACGACAGGTCACTTCTACAAGTTTCTTTATGAAACACAACATGCGATATTTTTCTGCAAGTCTGTTCCCATAAGAGCGGTAGAGCAGAAGCCAAATAAATCATGCAGGTGGATCAGGGCTGGAGATGACAGAAGCTATACATACTCCCTAGGAGGATCTAAGCTTATAGAACAAGACATATCAACGATGTAATGATGATGATATCCGTAACACCTACTGCACATGAGGACACACACGACCGGCAAATTGTGAGCCAAAACGCCAACCTCCGAAACTTAACGCATTTATTATCGCTAAATAGCTAAATTAAGTTATCTCATCTTATAGTGTGCTATGTGGCTACGTGCCTAGGGCCGATTTTCGGTTTTGCGGGGCTATCGCCTCACGCTGATACTGGTTCCGGGTTCCATGTCTTGCCGTTTCGATCTTATCTGCTGTCATCCGTCCTGTCTGGGCAAGAGTGGCACTGACATGGTCGTATTATTCGCTGGGTTTCATGTCACTAAACACATGCGGTACCATCATGGGCCTTGTCTAATAGCTGAATGCCCTTCCGTGGAGCTACTCCACAGAATCCTCATGCTTCCTTATCTTGTATAGGTCGGTCTGCCAAGTTTGCTTGGCTGGCGATCCGGGTATCGAGGCGATGCTTCTGCTCTTCCGACGATCTTGGATGAGTATATTATATTCATTATGCTGCCTTGTCCTCCGTCTTCGCTTATGCTCTACATCGTAACCACGGTATTCCGCCGCCCCTTACCACTCTTGTCTCATACAATTGCTTATAGTCCGCACTAATCTTCGGTCATACTCAGAGTTAGATTCGGTATACGCCATGTTTATATTGCGCCTTCATCCGTCACGCATCGACAATCCCACTACTTGTGAAAGCGGAAGGGGGGACAGTATTTTCATTGCCACGCCTGCTACTAATATGCACGAGGCAGTTAGCTACATTCGCCCCAACTTATACCTACCTAAAAGTGTCGGGAAGATGCACTTTGTCAGATTAGTGGTCTGTGGAAGTAATGGGGTATACCTGTAATTTTATGAGATCTGGATATGATTCGAAGTGAATATTACCTCCAGTACTTCGTATGTCGCGGTCACTCCTCTCTGCCTCTAAGCACTTGAATGTAGTTGAGAAGCTTCAACCCACACCCGCAGTGGATTGCAATTCTGGGTGTATAGGCGCTGAAGGTTGGGAATCGGTGAACGAGGCGGATGCTAGTTTTGTCGTGATATAGAAATACATCCCTCATCTGGCACAAGTGTAGCTAATGTAGTTGGTGGCATTGAAACATTGTATGCTGAGGGTCTGGCGCTAATCGCATTTGCGCAGGAGTCGAAGTCTGCAGCCTCGGATTGCATATGTAATTCCATACGATCAATCACACGGTTACTTCTCGCTACTAAACTATGGCGCCGAAGAAGCTCACCGATTGCCCGGAAAATCTACGGGAGGCCATCGACTGGCTCATACAGGTGAGGCATGGGGATGGGAATGGGCTGGAGCAGTTGGCCAAAGCTTTGAAAAAGTTAATCGAGGAGGCTATTGAAAAGGCGTATACCACTAATGTAAGTGCGCTTCTTAAGGCTCTTGATTCTGCCAAGTCGTACAAGTGTTGTAAGGATAAAGTGGCTGAAGTTGAGAAACTTAGAGATTCAAAAAATCTTTCCTCAAAAACTTTTGAAAACCTTAAATCGAAATGTGAAGGCATTAAAAATTGCACTAAAAATCACCTCGACGACTCCCAACAGAAAGCCTATGATGGCATTACGTCCAAGTTCGAACAGCTTAAAAAGCTTGAAGAGAGTCTTAACATATTTACTTCAAAAGATACAACTGATGGATGTAAAAAGCTGTTAGAGAATCTTTGTGACGGCCTCGAAAAATTCCTCGGCTTCAACTCTACTTCCAAAGGCTACGATGGCACTGGTATTGTGTACTCTGACCTGGACAGGCTGTGTGACGGGGTGATGGGATTTTTGAGTGGTGTGCTTAAGGATGTCAGCGAGAAACAGCCTTACAGTGTGGGTAAAAATGATTTAAAACATTTTGTTGAGACAGAATTAAAAACTAAATTATCCACCGGGCGTGAGGGTTTTAAGGTCATTGAGCAGGTGGCGAGGAAGGTGCGGGAGTATAATGAGAGAGTTAGGCAAAGTAATGAGAAAGTGAAAGAGCCTATTAATGCGATGCTAAGTGAAATGAACGATTATAAAAATAACGCATTGAGAAGTAAATTGCCAGATGAAAATCTTGATGATTACAAGGCTACTGATAACGCGGTGTCCAAGGCAGACACATTAGTACATGAGTGCGTGGAAAAAAGTATTGCGCTTGAAAATGCTTTGACGGTTGCACATGAAAACGTTTTAGACCTAAATCACGAATTAAAGGTAAAAATCATAGATGCAAAAAATAGCGTTACCCACGAACGTGAGAGGCTGACTAAGTTGTCCAGGAAGCAGTGGAAGGACATGGTCGACATGAAAAATGAAATTTGTAATATGCTCGAATATCTTAAAGCAGAATTTAATGTGAGAATTGATGACGATATAACTTCGCTTGTCGAAAAGTTGAAAGCTTCCGTCCGGATAATTAAAGAAAAGCTGATGGATATAAATGACAAACTGATACACAGCGTTAAACAAATGGAAGAGTGGATGGATGAAGTCATCACGTCGATTAATGAAGCAAGGAATCAGCATGTATCTAAAATATTAGGGGAGGCCAGCGGAGGTGAAAACACAAGGAAGGGCCACATTAAGAATATTACGAAAAAAGTTAGCCAAGAATTTCAGGAAGCAGAAGCATACGTTAAGGCATTGGTTGGTGTAGCCTTGGCTCAGGTGAAATCCTTGAACGATGGGCTTAGATTCGATCTAGAGGAGGTGAGAAATCAGATGAACGAAAACATTGGTGGCTACGTTAAGGAGTATGTTGAAAAAGTAAGGGGGGAACTGAATAAAATCACAAATCCGTACACTGGGATTGATGCAATTGAGAAATCGTTGAAGCAGTGGGCTGGAGATTACGATGATAAGAATTTTGAAAATAGAATAGTGGATTGGCTTGCCGATATATTACAGAATAGCGAAGTGGTGAAGGAGAAGCTTTCCGAATATTTTCTCACGGTAAAGACGAAAGTCAGGAACGATTTCTTTAATTCGGATTACATAACGCAAGAGAACACAATCAACGATGGACAAATTAGAGTGATTGCAAATTTGATTAAAGATTCGCTGGGCTCCGACTTTGGCGTGCTCGGCCAGCTGGTAACAGAGCAGATAAGATCTGCCGAAAAATCCAACGATAAAATCCGAGGCTATATTGAGGCTGTAAAGACTGGTATTGAGTTTTTTGTGCAGGATATAGAACGGAACATTAAGCAAGGAAAGGATGAGAAACCGATGTCAACGGGAATTTATGCTCTGGCCGACAAGATAGCCAAGGCGATTGAGAATAAGGTGAGGAACACTGCCGGGACATCTAATTCTGCGTACGTCATTAATATGATCAATGCTGTCACTCCTATACTTCACCAACTACTTGCCATAGCAAACGAGAAAGCCACTTACCTCAAATGGCTTACTGGTAAAGGCAGCAAACAGGGCAATATCGGTTATGTGGATGATGCGCTAAAAGTGGCTCTTAATCTTAATGCCAAATTAACGATAGCACTTCTCAGGAATGGCGACTCAGGTTACGAGGACACTAAAGCTTTCGTCAGAAGGTCTCCAGTGCAGAACCAACTTGAGGCAAATGTCGAAAAAACCATTGTTGAAGCGCTGAATGGAAAGATTGGAACGAGTAATGCTAGTAAAGTAAATCTATCTAATCTTTTCAATCAATTTCGTCAACGTATTACAGCAGCTGTCGATGATAGAAACAAGCTGAATGGAACCGAAGAAGAAGGAACACTTCCTAAAGCCATCGGAGCTATTGAACTGTATGGGCTAGATAAACTTGGCAAAAGATTAAATGGAAATCCCAATGTGGATGGTGAATCGATTGGCTTCCTCGAGCAAATCAGACGACATCTAAACGCTTTTGCCAAGGAATTTGACACATGTGGCCGATACATCGATGCACATCTGCACAATTTGAAAACCGATCGCATTGGAAACGTGCTAAACGCCATTAGAAATAACCTCGATGCTCTGCAACGTGATAACTTATACACGGTAATCCAAGACGTCAATAGATTTCTTACTACAGATGCCAACGAATTAAAGACTCAAACAATTTTGCAACTCAAATCGTACGTAACAAATCAATTAAACTCCACTAGTATATCCCTTACCCACCTATCCCAGAAACAATACGTCACGTCCATCAAATACATGTTAAATGCGTTTTCCACCAAAGTGAGGAACGAATTGCATCAGCTCCCAGAGGCCATAGAAAGTGATCTAGATATCGGGTTTAAAGGCTTCATGAACGCTATCGAAGGCGAGGCAACTAAGAACATACAGAAGCTGCAATACGCCGTGGATTTACGGTCATTGTGCCATGGCTTTGAGGCTTTCTTCTTGCCCCTTAAGAAGTTTATCGACAGCGAAATTAAGAGGGTGCATGAAAACAATAATCTCCAGAAGAACCCAAATCCTTTGGAACCTGAAAGTACATACACTACTAAGATTAATAGAATTTACTCTGCACTTAGCACGCTAATTGGACACATAATCACAACCAATAGATACGATCACAAGATACCGGGCATGCTTTCTAACCTTATGGACGCTGTAAACACGCTCAAACCGCAATCATTCGAGCAGGGGAACACACCAATACTTGACGGTGTTACGGATGGACTCGGTAAGTTTGTGGACGAGATGAGGAAGGCGTACATGAGCAGGTATGACGGTGCTAAGGCAATTACGTGGGATGGAACGTTCACCAACAAAGAACCCGAGGAGAGCAAAAATGCGAAGAAAATATGCCTTACCGTTTTCTATACGCTCTTCCACAATTTGCATCCATTGTTCTACAAGGCGTCCACGGATTGGAGAACACAGAAAATTCAAGGTGGAGAAAATAACATGCATTTACGTAAATTTATTGAAGACCTCGGATACGATGTTGCCAACCTTATTACCAGAGACGACATCGGCTGGAATGTCGCTGTTAGGTTGGGTAAACACTTCCAGAAACATGGTGAATTTAATGAAGATCCCGGCAAACATAAATCGTTCGACAAATACATCGGTTATTATAAAAATAAGGGTGTGATCTCAAAGCTTTTCTCTCATCTCAACGACTATTACTACGTCTGTCACCTAGCCCCTGCAAAGTCGCCGAAGCAGCCGTGCAACATTTTCCAGATGCTCGCTTGGTTGTGCGGGCTGACGTATAATTCGGTGTACGGTGACTTGTCGCTTAACGGCTTCGGTGGTTTATTCGAAGAGTCAAAGCAAGAAGAGGAGGCAGACCCCGACGGCATTTCACTTAAAGTGGACGACGACGAAACCTTGTCCGCGTACCCAGAAGATATCACAGGCACAAAACTGAGAGACAGTCTCACCGCAGTATGTCACAGCGCGTACGATGTTCTCACTGCTGTACTTGGTCACGGGCACAACGACGGCGTATATGCGTCTGACTATTTCAATAACAATCTCAATCTGTCGTATCCTACTAGCGGCAGTGCGTGCTTGGACATGCTAGTTGATATATTGCACAGAGTACACCACCAAATGGGCTTCCTGCTAAAGCAGTGCCTCAACGGTCCCGACAGTAGCGGTTGGAAAGACTGTTGGTACGGCCGAGGAGTTGGTGGATCATCATGGAGGTGCAACACATGGCAATGCCCCAAGCAAATTGACGGTCAAGCGTGTACCCAAATTGCCAACCAAAGAGCTGACCAAACGTGTAATCAGCACGCTAGTTGCGGTCTCAAATCGCCCCTCCAATCGTTTTTGGAAGACGGCTTAGCAGGATTTCTTCCACATAAGATTACCAAGCCCGGTTGCAAACTGGACTGTGCCGTTTCTAACCACAGGGGTCTGCCATGCAAAACACCCATGGGCTTTGCTGACATAAGTGTTAAAGCTTCTCATACGAAGAAAGGGTCCCATCTTATAGAACTTCTTACGGGCTTCTGTGGTAAGCGGGATTCTCCGTTGGTAAACCTTTGCGCTCAATTAACATGCTTAATGCAGCGCGTGCCGCAGACTTTGGATGATATGTTCTCTTTCTACTCCAATTTGCTGAAAGACTGGAATAAAAATGACACGCACCGGAGGCTGGCATTTGATAATGCGGTAACCAAGGCTTACTTAAACCAACTTTACGACGCGTTGCAGGTGGACTCAATATTTTCCGGGGGCCACTCAATCAATCATGCGAAGGGTGATTTGTTCAGTCTCACCTGCGGTACTGACTCGTTGTCAAAATCGCACTGTGGCCGATACCTACAGCCATTCAGCATGAACACTTGGAGCGTTTTCTCCGAAAAAAATGCCGACAGATATCTCACCTGGATCACCTACCTTACCGAGACCTTTTACGTATTACTTAAGAACATATACGATGAGTGCTGCAAGAACTGTGCCACTCCTGGATCACGCTGCTACGAGAAAACCTGCTATAAAAATTGTGTGGTGTCTCAAAGCGCTGAACATCACGACAAATGCAAATCTATCGCAGCGTGCAACTTCACTCGTCCAACGCTGTGCAAGTATGGCTTCGTACTGAAAAGCTCATCGAACCTCAGCGGCACGAATGGCAACAAAACCAAACGTACATGCCAAGATTTCTGTAAAACATTGAAGGATGTATTACAAGAAGATCGTGTTCTATTTATCTTAGCATACAAAACCATTCCAGAATTTCTCTTCACCATCCGCGCCCCCTTCATCTGGCTCAACGTGGCCCTCTGGCTCCTCTCCCTCCTTTACCTCATCTGCGTGATGATTGGCAGACTGGATGTGCTCCACATCAAATCACACTTACGATCACCATCATCACATCGCATCGCTGCCCAATCATTACTCGCCGCGGCACGGGTCGGCAAGCTCAGCAAGATATGGTACCTGCAAGCCTAATCGCATCCGCGTGTGATTTTCACAGATGCCTTATACCGCAACCTGCTCACGAGTAATCACGTTAATGTTACACTTAACTACAAAATTGCCACTGCCTAGCTCACTCAGCCACCTAACCAACAACCCACCACCTAACCTAATGTTTAACGCAATACCTAATCAGGGAGTTGGTAGAAAGTGTAGCTGAAGCATTACAGTGTTTTATGTTTATTTAGTTCGCATTGCTTGGGAGACATGGCTGCGTCATCTCATCTGTCAGCGGACTGAAGCTCAGCGGCCATCCACGTAACCAGTTAATGCCTGCAGCAGCTGAGGCTGTGAGTACCACGTTAGGTAGATGGCTATCGTATTAATCATGTTGTGGATTGTGTTACGATCATATACATCTCTATCCTAGGCACTGAGGAGACATTTTCCGACATGTTCTAGGGATGACATATCTGCCTGGCATCAGGACTTAACCGACAAGGGTTTATGATGCCGGGCAGACGGGATGCCACCAGCAGCGTGGAGGAGTCGTCGACCAACACGGATTTGAGAGGACGGTTAAGCGGTTCAGTTGCTGATTGACTGTCACCGTTGGGCGGGTTCACTGGCCAAACAAATTTCGGCAACCCACGCCAGTGGGTGAGACGCTAGACAGGGAAACGAGAAACCCGGGTCAGGCCATGCGTGGCAGTGTAGACACTGGGTGATAGCGAGCAAAAGTATAGAGCATATTAGTGAAGCAGTGTGCTGTCATTTCAGAGTACTGTGCGATAAGTGCGATAATACAAAGTGTCAGAGTTAGTTGTAGAATGCGATGCAAAACGGTAAATCACGGGCCCTGTTGAAGGGCCGGATGCGAAAGAAGCTCATGACGCAGATGATTAGGATGATGAGGGCGACGGGGACGATGATGTAAGGGGCGGGGTTATAGTCACCTCACTGCTCATGTGATTTATCGTCAACGCGCTCATTACTCTGTCTAGAACATTAGATGTCAGTTGCCAGTCAGGTGATCAGTGGAATTTGGATTACAATGTTCGCACTAACAATTGCTAATATCAGCTGTAGAACGCGATGCAGAAGGGTATCTTGCGGACGAGGAAATCGCGGATGTTGCGGCCCACCGGGAAGCGGAAGATGCACAGGTCGAGCAGGATGATGGCGACGATGATGCCAACGATGACGGCGGCGATTGCTTGGGGGTTAGGGAAAAAATTAGAATTGTTTTCTTGGGACTCATCTTCGGGAGGCGATGACAGCGCTAGACTGGCTTCAGGATCCTGAACACCGGGGGAAGGAGCGGGAGGGTGTGGAGGGGGAGGAGGAGGGGGAGGAATTTGCTTGCAGGCAGCATCCCTTGCTGTACATTTCCGTCGACAACAATTACATTGACAATTGTAAATGTCTGTACACTCCTTTTTTTTTGAAGCACATCCTTTATAATGGCATTCCTTTTTACGCAGGCTCATATAGTAATATCCCCAACATCCTCTGCAACTTCCGTCATTCTTACATTTTTTACAACACCATGGACAACATATACAATCAAAGCGTGGACATCGATTGTCACACGTACACGGATCCCCTATCGTCATCTTCCCTCCCCCTCCCAGTCCCCTCAACCTGCGAACATATCAATCACTCAAGCAGCACTCACCAACTGCAACACGTACCACTGCCGCTCCACTCCCCTCAACCTGCAGACATATCAATCACGTAGCAATGCACTCACCAGCTACAACAGCTACCACTGCCGCTCCCAGTCCCCTCAACCTGCGAACGTATCAATCACTCAAGCAACACACTCACCAACTGCAACACGTACCACTGCCGCTTACAGTCCCCTCAACCTGCGAACATATCAACCACTCAAGCAGCACTCACCAACTGCAACACGTACCACTGCCGCTCCACTCCCCTCAACCTGCAGACATATCAATCACGTAGCAATGCACTCACCAGCTACAACAGCTACCACTGCCGCTCCCAGTCCCCTCAACCTGCGAACGTATCAATCACTCAAGCAACACACTCACCAACTGCAACACGTACCACTGCCGCTGCCAGTCCCCTCATCACCAAGGCACTCACCCCTGTGTCCCCCCAGCCCAGGCCACCGACACCCACGCTGCCCTGGATACCACAGCTGCCCTGACGCGACGCATGTGATCAGCACCAACTGTCACTCTAAATTATTCACTATTCGCAACGCCATTAAAATTGCAGCGAACCCCGTGCGCTCAACTCCCACAGTGCAGCAGCACCGTGCTACGAGCCGCGGTATCGGCGCCATACTGGCGGAGCGTGTCGGCTACGTGCCTAAATGTGATATTAACAATCGCTACATTGGCGCCTATAAATGCTACTTAACCTGGCCAACGCCGATTACGCCACCCTGCCAGTGACTCGCAACAGACGACTTAGGTCACCCGCCGCGGCCCTCACGGCCGCCTACGTTAGCAACCAATCACCTAGCCTCACGTGACACTGACTCAATGGGCAACGCAGACACCTCTCACAGTCAACGCACAACTCAACGCAACAGGCAATCAACGTGCTACAACACCCACCAAATGACAGTTCATCCGCCAGCTTATCACTTTGCCTGGGTGCTAGGTCAACACTTTGCCTGGGTGCTAGGTCAACACTTTGCCTGGTTGCTTGCTTACCACTTTGCCTGGTTGCTTGCTTACCACTTTGCTTGGTTGCTAGCTTAGCACTTAGCCTGGCTGCTAGGTCAACACGTTGCATTGTCGTTCACTCATCACTTAATCTCTACGCTATTTAGTTCACAGGTTGCCGCTAGAGCAATTCGAGACATTAGACTACGTTTGTCGGTTAGGTGAGTAGGTGAGCTATGGTAAGTGAGTGTAGTAATTACAGACGTGAATACAATTACGGTTGTAGATACGATATCTTGGCAAGCCTTCCGACTTGCGCTGCAGCCAACAATGACTGCGCCGTTATCCTGTGCGATGACGGTGATCGTAAGTGTGATTTGATGTGCAGCACATCCAGCCTGCCAACCATTACGCAGAAGAGGTAGAAGAGAGATAATGACCAAAGGGCGACGTTGAGCCATATAAAAGGTTCCCGAATTTTGAAAAGGAATTCTGGAATAATTTTGTGAGCCAACGTATGAAGTGTATTTCCTTCCATAACGGCGTTTCCTAATATTTTGCAAAAATCGTTGCACGTGCGTTTTCGTGATGTAACATCCATGCCGCTCAGTTTGGATAGGTTGCCAATCGTGAAACCATATCTGCACAAAGTAGGAAGCGTAGCCTTGCAATTGGCGATGCTGTCACATGAGTCAGCGTGACTAGGCGTGGCGGTTTTCGTTGTTACGCTACATGTTGAAGCACACTTAGCAACGCGGCATTTTGGCCTATCACCACCGCAATGCTTCTTGCAATCTTCAAACAATTTCTTAAGCAGGTCATAAAATGTCTCAGTCAGGTAAACAATCCACGACAAATATTTATCAGCGTGATTTTCAGAAAACATGCAATGAATAGATAATGATAAAGATTGCAAATACGGTCCACAGGGGAAGATTGGATTCTGCTTCGGATTGCAGCCAACAAGGGAGAACAGGTCACCGTTGGTATGGGTAGACGCAGGAACGGATTCATGAGAAGAGCTCTTGAACATCGACGTAATGTCCAATCTGTTGTTGTCGTTTTTGAAATTGGCATCTTTTACAGCTTCCGCATAAGGCAGTTCCCGATGTTTCATGCGTTTCGTATTTCCATCATAGTACCCATCAAGGAACCCGTAATAAAATGCGAACATCTCACCCAGTGTTTTCGGCGCACTGAGAATAGCGCAATTCAGTAGACTGCACATCTTAGCCAGAGGAGACATCTGATTGCCGCAGAAGCCAGCAAGCACATCCGCGATGCGGTGCCCTGTTTGCGTAAGGGAAGCAACGTGACTGATGTCGGCAAAGCCCATCGGCGTGATACACTGTATGCCGGCATGAGACTTAACGTTGCACTCCAGTTTGCCTTTTTCATATTTGATTTGATGCGGCAAGAAGCCCTGGAGACCGTCTTCAAGGAAGGATTGCAATGGCGATTTTACTCCGCACTTAGGGTGTAACTTACAGTTTTGGTTCCTCTTTTGGTCAGCTATTTGCTTGCACTTTTGGTCAGCACATTGGTTGGTATTGCACTGCCATGACGAGCCGCCGACGTCTCTACCGTACTCACATTCCAGCCAACCGCTCAGCGAAGTGCCGTACTGACACTGTTGGAATAGGAAGTGCAGCTGAAGGTACACGCGGTTTACAATCTCACGCAACATACACAATAACGTGTCCATATTACCGGGATACATGAACCCGTCGTAGTTGGTATTGAACTCACAAGCGTAGATGCCATCGGCGTGACCATTGCCAAGCAGACAGGTGAGCACGTCCTGCGAGTAGTGGCAAACCTCTGCCAGTTCACCGCTTAATATACGAGAAGTGATGTCATACGGGTATGCCGACAGAGAGGGGGGCTTGGCTTCCACAACAACGAAATCAGTTACAGCCTCCGTCTCTTTTTCGTCTTTCTCAAACAGCACATCGAAGCCGTTGAGTGTTAGGTCGTTGTAGACGGTACTGGAAGTGAGGCCGCACAGCCACTTGAGCATGTCAAATACGGAGCACGGATATTTCCTCGCGGCGAAATGAGGCAAATGACGAACGGTGTAGTAATCGTGGAGGTGGTCGAACAGCTTCTTGAGGAGTCCATGATTTTGTATGCTGTCCTTATCTTCTTTCTCTTCGTCTTCCTTGGTGACAAGCTTGTACGTTTTACTATCAATGCCCCTTATGCTTGCATCCAACTTCTGGTGAATATGCCCGCCCCTGCACTCCACAGTGTTCCGCAGCTCACCGTTATGCTTGTTCGGGCCTGAGCAGACAGTGTAACCGCTGCGCTTGAAAAAGCTTCCGAGTGGATTGGTGATTGTATTACCGTGTTGCGCAGTTTCCGTTAGCGAAATTGTTTTGTGCTCCCAGGCAGCTTTATTCGCACAGTTTTGCCAAAGCTCATGCAAACCGTCGAATAGTCTTTGTAAGCAACTAAAAAATACTTTACCACATTTTAACGCTTCTTCAGTTGGCTCAGATTTCGGAGGTTTACCAACGTCCTTCACCCAAGTAATTTGTTTCCCCGAGTACCTGCTCACGTACTGCTTCGCGAGCTCCCCGTGGAACGCCCGGACGCCGCGCTTGACGACGTTGAGCAGCGGGGAGGCCTCGGCGAATGCGGTAGGGGTGAGGGTGGTGAGCGCGGCTTGGAGTTCGGCGAGGCGCAGGGAGACGTCGGCGGAGAAGTGGCGTTGGTCGTGCATTGCGGACAGGAGGGCGGAGAGGGCGGAAGAGAGGGGGGTGAGAAGAGGGGAGTGGTATTTAACCACATCAGACTGCCGCGTCAAATCTTCCAGCAAATTTGCAAAAAACTCTTTAACCCTTTTAGTATAGGAGCTGAGATGGGCACCAGAATTGAGCAGTTGAGCAAACGGCCCTTTCAGATTTTTCATGAGTCCTTTCAGACCTTTTTCCATGTCGGATTGGATAATGCTTTTTATTTGAGGAATTTGGATATCAACAGACTTTTTCAAAGATTGGAATTCAGCTTTTCTCTGTGCGTTGAACATCTCCTGTACGTATTCTTCCATTTCATTGAATGAGTTAGTCACATGCTGTTGCAGATTTTGTTGCAGTAGCGGAAGTACTAATGTAGTGTACTTTCGTGTATCCTCTAATGATCTTTCTAGAGTTTGGATTGCCGTACCAAGAACGTTTTCTGCCTTGATCAGGATTGGGTCGATGGCTTCAATTTTAGCTGAAATTTCTCGCACTTCAGTTTTTAAGGTCTTCATAATTTCTTCAGCGTTTTTTCGCTTGCTGTCTACAGCACTGGGGAACGTTTTTAGTATGTTCAGTTGATTCTCAATTTGCTTAACAGAGGATTGGAGGGCCCGCTCAGATTGATGGAACTGTCCCATCAATTGCTCCAGGTTCATTATACCATTCGATCCGAACTTTCCAACTGCCTGTTCAATAGCCTTTTCAGCAGCATCCTTGATACGCTCTTTGACATTAGAGTTGAAGTTGTTGAGAACACGTTCAATATTATTTGTCTCAGTCTGAAGTTCGTTTTTAACGCCTTTAGTAAAAATGTTGTCAAGGTCTCTTATCTTACTCCTCATTTCGCTGAGCTTACCATCTACCCCCGCGTTCATGGCGTCGTATAGCTTTTTGTAAAGATCTACCGCTGTGTTGGATGGTGCATCCACGTTGGAGAATTCGCATTCTTTGATCAAATTCCCAATATCGGAGGCAAATTTATTGGCCCTACTAACAAGTCTCTGAAGAATGTATTTTACTGCAGTTTTGAGGTCAGATTGCTCAGTTACCCCTTTGCTATTATCTCTGACTTGGTTATCAACTTGTCTAGCGATCTCTGCATCTTTCCCGTCAATTACCTTACCGAGCTCCGTGGCAAATGCCGTGCAAACGCCATGGAGTCCATTAAGATTTTTCTCAACACTATCTTGCGCATCATTGAAATTTTCAGTAGCCTTCTGAATTACCTCAGAATTAAGCACTGTCTTTATTTCAGTTTTAAGCGGATTATGCAATTCATCGGCTTTGATAAGCGGGTTTGTGAAACGATTCGTACCAACGCCGTTCATACCACGATTGTTCGTTCCGTTGTTATCCTTAATATATTCTTCAATCCTTGTTTTTACCACACTATCCTCTTTAAGAATGTCGCCAATCCAACCATCCAAAACCTTTTCCCCAAATTTCGATTTCGTAAACTTTGCGGCATAAGATTTTACTCTAGCGACAATGGCGGAACATCCTTTGTCTTCGTAGTCTGAACCCTTTATCGTCCCAATTTGAGTTCTAAGATGTTCCAAAATGCTTCTAAGTTTTTTATCGCCGCCAACACCTACACCGAAAGTTGCGCCGAGCTTTCTGATTGCATTGTCAACTTCACTAATCGAACTTTTTAGATCCTGTTGGATCACCTTCTGAAACTTACCTTCGAGGCCTTTCGTCAGAGTCACTATCGAATTCGCACCGTTAAAAGTTAGCCTGTACAATGGTTCTCTGTCCGTCTCAAGCTGTTGCAACGCCTCTTTAACAATAAGATTGCTATCATTCATATCTTTCGTAAGCCCATTTATCTCTTGTTTCAATTCGCCCAATCCATGGCGTACATCTGTTTCTAACCCCTCTACCTTGGTCCTGACTTTGTAAAACTCACTGAACAGCGTCGGCTGCCCGTCACCATTTACTTTACAAAACTTTTCGATTTTTGCCTTAATCTCATTAAATCTGTCCGATATGTTCGCCTTGTACTTCTTATCAAATACATTTGTCGAGTCATCAACTAACGTATCAGCCAACTGCTTGGCTGATTGTACAGCTTTACGAATCGAATTAATGTGCGATTTCTTATTTTGCGTGAGATTGTGAATATCGCGGAACATTTTCTCGAACTTGTCATTTAATGTATTATTTACCTCTTGTATTTGTGTTCCAATTTCCATATTGACAATCTTAGGAATTGCACCGAACTTATCTTTTAACTTCTTAACGGAATCATAGACGCCAAGATCATTGACCGAATTCCAAAAATTATCGACAACTTGTTTTATTAATTCTATTTTGGGCGCTATTTCGTTCCTTAACTCATCGTCTATTTCATCTAGAGCTATTTCAGATTTTTCAACCTCTTGAAGGTATATGCTGGAGAAGCCCTGCCAAGTAGACAACTGATCTGTTATGGGATTGTCATCCATTTCGACCGACGCATGACCATGTAAAGTTTTTTCAAGGTTTGCTAATGGCTTTGTTATACTTTCATTCCTCTCCTCCACCCCCCTCACCCACGCCTTAATCCCCTGACTGACTTCGCGAATACTACTATCAAAATTTTTTCTATTATATTGAGCGAGTTTAATTTTTTCTAACATTGTGTCTATATTATTATTGTATTTCGTAAGGTTTTTGTCGTCTTTTACGTCAGTGATTATACTAAACAAAAATCCCATCACCCCGTCACACAGCCTATCCAGGTCGGAGTACACAATGCCAGAGCCGTCGTAGCCTTTGGAAGCAGAGTTGAAGCCGAGGAAGGTTTCGAGGCCGGTGCAGAGGTTATTAAGGATGTTAGTAGGGTTATTATTTAAGGTAATTTTGAGGTTCAAAATTTTGTCAAATTTCATGCCAAGCTCCCTAGGCGGCACACGGTCAGGGCAGTGGCAAGCGGTGGAAGAGGGGAAGTAAAGGGTGACAAGGCACAAGTTATTAGGATGGTTTATAGAGGTCATAGCGTTAATATGGCGAAGTAATTCAAGGAATGTGGAGTGGATAAAGGGGCGATGTAGGGTGGATAAAGGGGCGATGTAGAGTGGGTTAGGGAGCGATGTGGAGTGGGTTAAGGGGTGATGTAGAGTGGGTTAAGGGGCGATGTGGAGTGGGTAAGGGAGCGATGTGGAGTGGGTTAAGGGGCGATGTAGAGTGGGTTAAGGGGCGATGTAGAGTGGATAAAGGGCGATTAAAGGAGGTTAAGGGGCGATGAAGAGTGGATAAAGGAGCGATGTAGAGTGGATAAAGGGGCGATGTGGAGTGGGTTAGGGAGCGATGTAGAGTGGATAAAGGGGCGATGTAGAGTGGATAAAGGGGCGATGTAGAGTGGGTTAAGGGGCGATGTAGAGTGGGTAAAGGGGCGATGTAGAGTGGATAAGGGAGCGATGTAGAGTGGGTAAAGGGGCGATGTAGAGTGGATAAGGGAGCGATGTAGAGTGGATTAAGGGGCGATGTAGAGTGGGTAAAGGGGCGATGTAGAGTGGATTAGGGAGCGATGTAGAGTGGATAAAGGGGCGATGTAGAGTGGATAAGGGGCGATGTAGAGTGGATAAAGGGGCGATGTAGAGTGGATAAAGGAGCGATGTAGAGTGGGTTAAGGGGCGATGTGGAGTGGGTTAAGGGGCGATGTACAGTGGATTAAGGGGCGATGTGGAGTGGGTTAGGGAGCGATGTAGAGTGGATAAAGGGGCGATGTAGAGTGGGTAAAGGGGCGATGTGGAGTGAGTTAGGGAGCGATGTAGAGTGTTGAAAGGAGTGATGTAGGGTGGATAAAGGGGCGATGTAGAGTGGGTTAGGCAGCGATGTGGAGTGGGTAAAGGGGCGATGTGGAGTGGGTAAAGGAGCGATGTAGAGTGGATAAGGGGCGATGTAGAGTGGATAAGGGAGCGATGTGGAGTGGTTAAGGGGCGATGTGGAGTGGGTAAAGGAGCGATGCGGAGTGGGTAGAGGAGCGATGTAGAGTGGGTTAGGGAGCGATGTAGAGTGGATAAAGGAGCGATGTAGAGTGGGTAAAGGAGCGATGTAGAGTGGATAAAGGAGCGATGTAGAGTGGGTAAAGGAGCGATGTAGAGTGGGTTAAGGGGCGATGCAGGGTGGATAAAGGGGCGATGTAGGGTGGGTTAAGGGGCGATGTAGAGTGGATAAGGGGCGATGTGGAGTGGGTAAAGGGGCGATGTGGAGTGGGTAAGGGGCGATGTAGAGTGGGTTAGGGAGCGATGTAGAGTGGGTTAGGGAGCGATGTAGAGTGGATAAGGGGCGATGTAGAGTGGGTAAAGGAGCGATGTAAGGTGGGTTAAGGGGCGATGTAAGGTGGGTTAAGGGGCGATGTAGAGTGGGTAATAATCACCCCTTTAGTCAGGTGGTTGGTCACCACTGTCATCGCTGCCGTAACCATGTCATCGCTGCCGTGACCATTTCATCGCTGCCGTTACCATGTCATCGCTGCCTCAATCATGTCATCGCTGCCGTGACCAGTCATCGCTGCCGTAACCACCAACTTGCTCACCACTTTGGTCAGCACATTGGTCAGCACATTGGTCAACACTTTGGTCATCACGTTGGTCAGCACATTGGTCAGCGCATTGGTCAGCACATTGGTCAGCACATTGGTCAACACTTTGGTCATCACGTTGGTCAGCACATTGGTCAACACGTTGGTCAACACTTTGGGCAGCACATTGGTCACCACTTTGGTCAGCACCTTGGTCAACACCTTGGTCATGGCATTGGTCATAGCATTGGTCAGCACGTCGGTCAGTACTTTGGTCAGCACCTTGGTCACCACTTTGGTCATGGCAGTAGTCACCACTCTGGTCAGCACATTGGTCAACACATTGGTCAACACATTGGTCAACACTTTGGTCAACACCTTGGTCAGCACTTTGGTCAGCACATTGGTCAGCACATTAGTTAACTACTACACAATCACATACAACGATTAATGAGTGATACAAAACATTAGACAACAATTCATAAGTTAGGTGAGTAGGTGATGCTAGGTGAGTGTAGATAGTAAACACGTGAGTACGATTATGGTTGCAGATAAAACACCCTGTTAAGCTTGTTAACGCGTCCAGCAGCAAGTAGTGATTGAGCAGCAATCCTATGACTCGAGGGACTATGTAGATGCGATTTGATATGGAGGAGATCTAGGCGGATGACCATGATGTGGATGAGGTAGAGGAAAGAGAGGAGCCAGAGGGTCAGGACGGTGAGCATAAATGGCCATCTAATATCGCGCAGGTATTCATCACATTTTGTCAGTAGGTCAATAAAATATTTTGAATTTAAGACACTGTGCAACTGATTGTAAAAGTCGTTACATTTTTTGTTGGTAAGAATTTTGGTAGGGTGACCAAAGGTTAATCCATAAGAGTACAACATAGGTGAAACGCTTTTGCAGCTGATAATCGAAGGGCATCGACAATTTGGCTCTTCGGATTCGTCATCCTTTTTCACGCTGAGCCCATGCTCTCCACGCTTACATTTGTCGGCACGCAGACACTCTCTGCATCCCCAATCTTGACATGAGATATTGCTGAACGCGTTGCACATATTGTTCAGTTGAGTCCAGAAATCCCATGGTAGGTATACAGCCCATGACAAGTATAGATTGCAGTGCTTCTTGACAAGATAGCTATAGTAATCGTAGCATAAGGATTGAAGGTATGGAGCACAACGTTTATTCTGTGCAGGACACGCATCCCACCTTGTGAGACTAGAAATGTGCTGATCATCACAGGTGTCATGGCTGCCATAATATGAACCGTACGCATTTGTTAGCGCAGTGGTCAGCACTTCCGGCTTTCCACATAGTTCAATAGATGCGCCTCGTATTGTGGAATGAATACTATTTTTAAGAGGGTGCGTTGCATCGGAATCCCAATCCTTGACTAACGCTAATGCAAATTCCATGTGCTCTGGCAGCGTAGATGGTGGTTTGGGCGCCAGGCAGAATAAAGGCGAAAGCTTCGCAACGTTAAAGAATTTGCTTAACACAGCACATATGTCTTCACCACGGCGCGTGCTACATGAAAACGCCTTGAAGCCAAGGGGAGTCACACACGGCATGCCGCTGGTACTTGGAGAGCACGTTTTACATTCCGACTTACAGCCGACATCAATCAATCGATGAGGTAGGTGACCAGGTAGACAGTCATTTAAGTAAGACTGAAGAGGGGAAGTTGGTTGGCAATTTGCTTGGCTGTTTACTTTGCACGTTGGTTGGCACTTTGGTTGCGTGTTTGGTTGACTCGTTGCCTTGTCGCTTGAGTGGGCGGTACACGGCCATTTGGCTGGAGCGGTGTACATACCATATTCGCATTCGTACCAACCGTTGTCTTTGGTTTTGAGCTTGCATTGGTTATTCAGAAATCGCAATGTGGGCAGGAGTCTACGGAGGATGTCCAGCAGCGTATGTAGGCAGTCCTCACCTGATGCAGGATATTTCAGATTGAGGGAATTATCGGAGTAGTCAACGGCGTACGTTGTGTATTCGTCACCAGTACCGAGTATGGTTGTGAGTATATTACGTGAATAATCGCTCAGAGCACGTAGGCTGTAATCCACAGTGTCTGTCAACCGCTTCTTGAATTCTGCATCTGGTTTCTTATCATATGATGTATCGTACTTATGACAATATTTCACCAATTCATCATAGACACCGTTGTGCTGCAGCCCATATGACCATACGAGCATTTCGAAAATACTGCACGGGTTCCTAGGCGACTTGACATGCCTAAGGTGGCCGACTTGGTTATACTGGTTGAGGTGAGTGATAAGGCTGTCGAGATTTACAAGGAACTTGCTGGCATTAGTGTGAGGAATGGACGTGAAAAGCTCCAATTTGGTAATATGGTCACCGCTGAATCCACTTAATGGTAACCTCAACTCGCCATCTTTGGAAGTGTCACGTTCAGCGACTTTGAACCCACATCGTTTAAGGAACGAACCGAGTGGATTTGTGCTTTCGTTATCCTGTTCGTATATTTTAAATTTTCCCCAATCTCTTTCACATTCATTTTTCAAATGCCCGAGGTCCTCATTCACCATCTCCAACAAGGTCAAAAACACCTTAGCGCCATTTTTTCCTTCAGGCGTCAAAACATCCTTTCCACCCTCTTGTTTAACCCACTTTTTAATCCCCTCCCCTCCATCATATTTGTTCACATACACCTTCCCCAACTCTCCCACGAATCCCAGCATCCCTTCCCGCAGCGCCCTGAGCACGGGCCGTCCTGCGTCCGGCAGCGCTTGGGGGTCGAGGGTGGAGGGAGTTAGGGAATCAATGCGGTCATTTATATTATTAATATTTGTACCAAATTTGTAATCAAAATGCTGTGAATTGTGGAGTTCGTTGAGCATATTTTGGCAGACAAGGGAGAGCGATTTGACCTGGTTGGAAATGTCGTGGCCTTTAGTTTGCTCTACGACGTAAGACATGAGTCTGGCAATAAACACGTTGACATTAATGGAGAGGGATGAGATATTTTGAGAGATAAGTTGCTCGGTATTGGTGTCGAAATAGCGTTTTGTATTCCTAAGCAGCCCTTTGACGCCGCTCATCAGATTTTTGTCAATAATTTTCTCAATATTTTCAATTTGCGTTTCAAAGGAGGATTTCATATATTTCAGCATTTTACTGATTTTCTTGTGGTAGGACGATCTTGCCTTGTTCTGAATGGCCTCAGTGGCGGCATCAGTTTCGTCCGTAACGACGGTTTTTATTTCACTTATGGTCTGTTCGGTTTCTGTGTTGAGTTTGTGATAGAAAGACGCGGCTGCATCCAGGATGTGCTCTAGAGTTTGGGGAGATGAAGCGTGACTGCCTGGTGTGCCAATGATGGTAGTTTTAATTTCCTCGTGGATATCCCTGAGGTGCCTCGGAAGCTCATACAATCTGTTGCCATCAGCACCTTTATTAAGCATTATTTGTAAATCTTCCAGCAATCTCTGCACGCCTCTGTTTTCATCAACATTTGGACCCGTATTGGTTTTGTCATTTTTTTCAACCAAATCTTTGACGGCATCACAGAAAGCCTGCATAGTGTCGTTAACCTGTTGAAGTAATAAGACGAACGTGTTGTTATAAAATTTACCATCATTCATAACGGTAGAAGGTGCCTGACTGTTCACAACCCTTTGCAAATGATGATCTCCGTTCACGTTATCTCTAATAGCCTTGATCACCTGTGGGAATTCGCCATCTAATGGGTCTGGTTCACCATCGTTGGCTTGCGTGATGGTGGCTTGTTTGATTTGTCTTTCGTAATACGAAAACTTCACAGAATCAATTTTTACTTGACCGCCTGATCCATTCGGCAAATGCCCGTCCAGTATCCCGGAAACTCTTCGGTCAATATTATCAGATGCTTTGTAGGGCTCTCCGGATGCAAACGTAGCAGACGAGACATCGACGACTGCATTGAGAGCGCTGTTAAGATCTGTCTCAACCCGTTTGGCGATGCTCAACGCAGCTGCAACATTCTGGATGTTACCCTGCTTATCACCTTTGCTAGTGAGCCATCCTAAATCGTAGGCAGTCTGTTTGGCTACTGCCAGAAGTTCGTGGAGTATACGATGAACAGCAGATTGCAGCAGCGATTGGTTAGAGTTATTCATAACCTGTAACTCACTCTCCAGATCCTTGGCTATCTCGCCCGCAAAATTATAAATTCCTGTAGATAATGGTGTGTCTATGGTACGTTCCTTAGTCATAATCGTCGCCTCAATCGCATCGGCAAATTGTGAGCAACCGAGACCAACTGCATGAAGATATTTTTCAATTTGCTCCGTGCCTTGGCCGTCATGTTCTAGTGATCCTTGGACCATTTGACTGCCCGCACCTATGTCTGTTTTCAGTTTATTCTTTATGAATTCAGCAATTTCCTGATGATACTGCGAGTTCTCTGCGTCTCCCTGAGCATCCATATATCCCAAACTCGTGAACTTCCCCTGCCTAAGTTGCTTTAATTTCTTGCCATATGCCGTAACCTTCTCGCTTACAAAATCATTGTCGCTCAGAATATGTAGAATCCAGTCTTTCACTTTCCCCTCAAACCCTTCTGTCGTCTTGAAATCCGACGCCCACGAGGTCACTTGTTCCACAACCTTTTTTAGACCACCATCTGTACCTTTAGTACCTGTAATATTATTCACTGTAACTTCGATATCTCTTATGATACTCTTAACATATTTCCCAATCCCCATCTGAATCCTGTTTTTCAGTTCATTCAATTCCATTTTAACCGCCCTATCCAAAATAAGAACTTGCTTCAGCGCAGTTTTAACACGACTCCTCAACTCCCCTTGTGCACTAATGACTGCTATTCGGAGGGCATCGGCCTTCTCTTTTAGATTTGTTGCTGCAGTCTCAACGGCCTGCCTTTTGGTCCTATTACGGTCTAGCTCTTCTTCACATTTCAGCACCTTAACAATATTCGTACACTGATTAATCGCTTTCGTCACAACTGCCTCGGCCTTCTGAATCCACGTGTCCAATTGACTATTAAGCCCTTTCAACCTATCGACAACGTCCAACATAGGCTGATGAATTTTCTTATTGAATTCACTTTCGATATTACTTCGCATCGAACTAACGCGTTGCTTTACATAACTGTTCACCGCTTGTTTCAATTCTTCCGATCTCGTCTTGGTGAATTCAACCGTCGCCTTCAATTCCGTATTGTTTGCGGCACCAACAAACTCTTTTACCCGTACTTTCATGGAATTCATGTTCCCCTTGATCATCTCTTGAAGCCCATTATCGAGCGACATACACTGTATCTCGGCATCTCTGAATGCGTTATTAAGCTTCTCTGCCTCTTTGAAGCAGACCTGCAACTTAGAGGCTACATCACTAGCGCTACATATATTTAGTTCATGAAGTGAATTAACTAATATATTAATATAATGTTGTGTTAATGATTTAGAAAGTATTTTCACGCTATTTGTTCTACTAGTCACCTCCCTATCCCACGCCCCCAGCGCCGTGCTCACAGCCGTAACGGCCTCAGACAATCCGCCAGTTTTGTACATATTTTTTTTAATTGTTTCTATGGCCTTAGTAAAATTGTTTTGTGGATGAATATCATAAGTTTTAACCGCTTCATCATCTTTCACCGCACCAAGCACACCACTCAAAAATCCCATCACCCCGTCACACAGCCTGTCCAGGTCAGAGTACACAATCCCACTGCCGTCGTAGCCTTTAGAGTCAGGGTTGAAGCCGAGGAAAGTCTGAAGGCCGGTGCAAAGATTATCAAGGATGTTAGTAGGGTTGTTATTAGAGGTATTTTTAGGGTTCAAAATTTTACCAAATTTCTTGTAAAGCTCCCTAGGCGGCACATGGTCAGGGCAGTGGCAAGAGGTGGAAGAGGGGTCGAAAGGTGACAAGGCACAAGTTATTGTAATGGTTTATAGAGGTCATAGCGGTATTATGGCGAGGTAATTCGAGGGATGTAGAGTGGGTTAGGGAGCGATGTAGAGTGGGTAAAGGGGCGATGTGGAGTGGATAAGGAGCGATGTGGAGTGGGTTAGGGAGCGATGTAGAGTGGGTAAGGGAGCGATGTAGAGTGGGTTAGGGAGCGATGTAGAGTGGGTTAGGGAGCGATGTAGAGTGGGTTAGGGAGCGATGTGGAGTGGATAAGGGAGCGATGTAGAGTGGGTTAGGGAGCGATGTGGAGTGGGTTAGGGAGCGATGTAGAGTGGGTTAGGGAGCGATGTAGAGTGGATTAGGGGCGATGTGGAGTGGGTTAGGGAGCGATGTAGAGTGGGTTAGGGAGCGATGTAGAGTGGGTTAGGGAGCGATGTAGAGTGGATTAGGGGCGATGTGGAGTGGGTAAAGGGGCGATGTAGAGTGGAGAAAGGGGCGATGTAAGGTGGATAGAGGAGCGATGTAAGGTGGATAGAGGAGCGATGTAGAGTGGGTAAGGGAGCGATGTGAAGTGGGTTAGGGAGCGATGTAGAGTGGGTTAAAGGGGCGATGTAGAGTGGGTTAGGGAGCGATGTAGAGTGGATAAAGGGGCGATGTGGAGTGGGTTAAGGAGCGATGTAGAGTGGGTTAAGGAGCGATGTAGAGTGGGTTAGGGAGCGATGTAGAGTGGGTAAAGGGGCGATGTAGAGTGGATAAAGGGGCGATGTAGAGTGGGTTAGGGAGCGATGTATAGTGGATTAGGGAGCGATGTAGAGTGGATTAAGGGGCGATGTAGAGTGGGTTAAGGAGCGATGTAGAGTGGATTAGGGAGCGATGTAGAGTGGATTAGGGAGCGATGTAGAGTGGGTAAAGGGGCGATGTAGAGTGGATAAAGGGGCGGTGTAGAGTGGATAAAGGAGCGATGTAGAGTGGGTTAAGGAGCGATGTAGAGTGGATTAAGGGGCGATGTAGAGTGGATAAGGGAGCGATGTAGAGTGGGTAAAGGAGCGATGTAGAGTGAACAAGGAGCGATGTAGAGTGGGTTAGGGAGCGATGTAGAGTGGGTTAGGGAGCGATGTGGAGTGGATAAAGGAGCGATGTGGAGTGGATAAAGGGGCGATGTAGAGTGGATAAAGGGGCGATGTAGAGTGGGTTAGGGAGCGACGTAGAGTGGGTAAAGGGGCGATGTGGAGTGGATAAAGGAGCGATGTGGAGTGGATAAAGGGGCGATGTAGAGTGGATAAAGGGGCGATGTAGAGTGGGTTAGGGAGCGACGTAGAGTGGGTAAAGGGGCGATGTAGAGTGGGTTAGGGAGCGATGTGGAGTGGGTTAGGGAGCGATGTAGAGTGCGTTAGGGAGCGATGTGGAGAGGGTTAGGGAGCGATGTAGAGTGGGTAAAGGGGCGATGTAGAGTGGATAAAGGGGCGATGTAGAGTGGATAAAGGGGCGATGTAGAGTGGATAAAGGGGCGATGTAGAGTGGATAAAGGGGCGATGTAAGGTGGATAAAGGGGCGATGTAGAGTGGATTAGGGAGCGATGTAGAGTGGTTAAGGGGCGATGTAGAGTGGGTTAGGGAGCGATGTAGAGTGGATAAAGGGGCGATGTAGAGTGGATAAGGGAGCGATGTAGAGTGGATTAGGGAGCGATGTAGAGTGGTTAAGGGGCGATGTGGAGTGGGTTAGGGAGCGATGTAGAGTGGATAAAGGGGCGATGTAGAGTGGATAAAGGGGCGATGTAGAGTGGATAAAGGGGCGATGTAGAGTGGATAAAGGGGCGATGTAGAGTGGGTAAAGGGGCGATGTAGAGTGGGTTAAGGGGCGATGTAGAGTGGGTTAAGGGGCGATGTAGAGTGGGTTAAGGGGCCATGTAGAGTGGATAAAGGGGCGATGTAGAGTGGGTAAAGGGGCGATGTAGAGTGGGTAAAGGGGCGATGTAGAGTGGGTAAGGGAGCGATGTAGAGTGGGTAAGGGAGCGATGTAGAGTGGGTTAGGGAGAGATGTAGAGTGGGTTAAGGAGCGATGTAGAGTGGGTTAAGGGGCGATGTAGAGTGGATAAGGAGCGATGTAGAGTGGGTAAAGGAGCGATGTAGAGTGGGTTAAAGAGCGATGTAAGGTGGGTTAGGGAGCGATGTAGAGTGGGTTAAGGGGCGATGTAGAGTGGGTTAAGGGGCGATGTAGAGTGGGTTAGAGAGCGATGTAGAGTGGGTTAGGGAGCGATGTAGAGTGCGTTAAGGGGCGATGTAGAGTGGATAAAGGGGCGATGTGGAGTGGGTTAAGGGGCGATGTAGAGTGGGTTAGGGAGCGATGAAGAGTGGGTAAAGGAGCGATGTGGAGTGGATTAGGGAGCGATGTAGAGTGGGTTAAGGGGCGATGTAGAGGAGATTAGGGAGCGATGTAGAGTGGGTTAGGGAGCGATGTGGAGTGGATAAAGGAGCGATGTGGAGTGGATAAAGGGGCGATGTAGAGTGGATAAAGGAGCGATGTGGAGTGGATAAAGGGGCGATGTAGAGTGGATAAAGGGGCGATGTAGAGTGGGTTAGGGAGCGACGTAGAGTGGGTAAAGGGGCGATGTAGAGTGGGTTAGGGAGCGATGTGGAGTGGGTTAAGGGGCGATGTAGAGTGGGTTAGGGAGCGATGTAGAGTGGATAAAGGGGCGATGTAGAGTGGATAAGGGAGCGATGTAGAGTGGATTAGGGAGCGATGTAGAGTGGTTAAGGGGCGATGTGGAGTGGGTTAGGGAGCGATGTAGAGTGGATAAAGGGGCGATGTAGAGTGGATAAAGGGGCGATGTAGAGTGGATAAAGGGGCGATGTAGAGTGGATAAAGGGGCGATGTAGAGTGGGTAAAGGGGCGATGTAGAGTGGGTTAAGGGGCGATGTAGAGTGGGTTAAGGGAGCGATGTAGAGTGGGTTAGGAGCGATGTAGAGTGGATAAAGGGGCGATGTAAGGTGGATAAGGGGCGATGTAGAGTGGATGAAGGGGCGATGTAGAGTGGGTTAGGGAGCGATGTAGAGTGGGTTAGGGAGAGATGTAGAGTGGATAGAGGAGCGATGTGGAGTGGGTTAAGGGGCGATGTAGAGTGGGTTAGGGAGCGATGTAGAGTGGATAAAGGAGCGATGTAGAGTGGGTTAGGGAGCGATGTAGAGTGGATAAAGGGGCGATGTAGAGTGGGTTAGGGAGCGATGTAGAGTGGGTAAAGGGGCGATGTGGAGTGGGTTAAGGGGCGATGTAGAGTGGACTAAGGGGCGATGTAGGGTGGATAAAGGGGCGATGTGGAGTGGGTAAAGGGGCGATGTGGAGTGGATAAAGGAGCGATGTAGAGTGGATAAAGGGGCGATGTAGAGTGAGTTAAGGGGCGATGTATAGTGGATAAGGGAGCGATGTAGAGTGGATAAAGGGGCGATGTAGAGTGAGTTAAGGGGCGATGTATAGTGGATAAGGGAGGGATGTAGAGTGGATTAGGGAGCGATGTGGAGTGGGTTAAGGGGCGATGTAGAGTGGATAGAGGGGCGATGTAGAGTGGATAAGGGAGCGATGTAGAGTGGGTTAAGGGGCGATGTAGAGTGGGTTAGGGAGCGATGTAGAGTGGATAAAGGAGCGATGTAGAGTGGATTAGGGAGCGATGTAGAGTGGGTTAAGGGGCGATGTAGAGTGGATAAGGGAGCGATGTAGAGTGGGTAAAGGGGCGATGTAGAGTGGGTTAAGGAGCGATGTAGAGTGGGTTAAGGAGCGATGTAGAGTGGGTTAAGGAGCGATGTAGAGTGGGTTAAGGGGCGATGTAGAGTGGATAAAGGAGCGATGTGGAGTGGGTTAAGGAGCGATGTAGAGTGGATAAGGGGCGATGTAGAGTGGATTAAGGAGCGATGTAGAGTGGGTAAAGGGGCGATGTAGAGTGGGTTAGGGAGCGATGTAGAGTGGGTAAAGGGGCGATGTAGAGTGGGTTAAGGGGCGATGTAGAGTGGGTTAAGGGGCGATGTGGAGTGGATTAGGCAGCGATGTAGAGTGGATAAGGGGCGATGTAGAGTGGATAAAGGGGCGATGTGGAGTGGGTAAAGGGGCGATGTGGAGTGGGTTAAGGGGCGATGTAGAGTGGGTAAAGGGGCGATGTAGAGTGGGTAAAGGGGCGATGTAGAGTGGGTAAAGGGGCGATGTAGAGTGGATAAAGGGGCGATGTAGAGTGGGTTAAGGGGCGATGTGGAGTGGATAAAGGAGCGATGTAGAGTGGATAATAATCACCACTCATATCATCTGCTTGGTCACAACTGTCGTCGCCGCCGTGACCAAGTCATCGCTGCCGTGACCATATCATCGCTGCCGTGACCATCAACTGTCATCGCTGCCGTAACCATGTCATCGCTGCCGTGACCATGTCATCGCTGCCGTGACCATGTCATCGCTGACGTAGCCATGTCATCGCTGCCGTGACCATGTCATCGCTGCCGTGACCATGTCATCGCTGCCGTGACCATGTCACCGCTGCCGTGACCATGACATCGCTGCCGTGACCATGTCATCGCTGCCGTGACCATGTCATCGCTGCCGTGACCATGTCATCGCTGCCGTAACCATGTCATCGCTGCCGTGACCATGTCATCGCTGACGTAGCCATGTCATCGCTGCCGTGTCCATGTCATCGCTGCCGTGACCATGTCATCGCTGCCGTAACCATGTCATCGCTGCCGTGACCATGTCATCGCTGCCGTGACCATGTCATCGCTGACGTAGCCATGTCATCGCTGCCGTGACCATGTCATCGCTGCCGTGACCATGTCATCGCTGCCGTAACCATGTCATCGCTGCCGTGACCATGTCATCGCTGCCGTGACCATGTCATCGCTGACGTAGCCATGTCATCGCTGCCGTGTCCATGTCATCGCTGCCGTGACCATGTCATCGCTGCCGTAACCATGTCATCGCTGCCGTAACCATGTCATCGCTGCCGTAACCACTAACTTGGTCATGGCATTGGTCAGCACCTTGGTCAACACGTTGGTCAGCACCTTAGCCAACACATTAACTTTGTACTACACAATCACATACAGCGATTAGTGAGTGATACAACAGATTAAACAACAATTCAAAAGTTAGGTGAGTAGGTGATGCTAGGTGAGTGTAGATAGTGAACACGTGAGTACGATTATGGTTGCAGATAAAACATTTTCCCCAGTTTGTTAACACGTGCTGCGGCGAGTAGTGATTGAGCAGCGATACGGTGTGATGATGGTGAGTGTAAATGCGATTTGATGTGAAGCAGGTCTAGGCGGATGACCATGATGTGGAGGAGGTAGAAGAGGGAGAGGAGCCAGAGGGCCAAGACAGTGAATGAGAATTTCTCTCTGATATCCCAGAGGAATTTATCGATTTTGTGACGTAGTTCAATAAGGACGGATTCTTCACCAAGCATCTTCTTCAACGCTTCGCAGAAATCTCTGCACGTCCTTTTAGCCCCTTCATTATTACCAGAGCCATTAAGTCCCCATGGATGTCCGAAGGTAAAACCGTATCTGTACAGGGTAGGGTGAGTGTCACGGCACGTGACGATTGATTTGCAGTTTGTTGTATGATGGGCATTCTCAGATGGAGTAGCAGGCTTCCCTGTTGAATCAGTGTATTTAACCGTACATTGTCCAACGCAACTTTTAACGTGGCATTTACTACCACCGGGTCCACATTTCTTGCAGCAGTCGTCATATAATTTCTTAAGCAGATCGCAGAATGTCTCGGTGATGTAGACGATCCACGACAGGTGATTAGCTCTGTGTTCGGCAGAGTAATACTTAGTAATGTCCTGTGTCATAGACTTGACATAGAGACCACATGGCGCAACTGAGCCAGACTCGCAATTTGCGACGCTGCATAAATTACCTTTCGAATGTTCCGCGCTGTGCTTACTGCTGCTAACCAACGTGATCGGATTGAGATCATCATATTGTTCTCCGAAGTACGCATCGTTGACCGCTTCCCCAAATGCGGCTTGTGTATGCGGATTCGATTTTCCGAAGTTTCCATAGAAATCAGCTGCCCATCCTCCGAGGTAACCATAGTAAAACGCAAAGATGTCTCCCAGCGTCTGCGGAGGTTTCTGCAAAAGGCACGTCAGCTGAGCGCAAAGCTTAGTTAGTGGAGCGGAATCACTACCACAAAAGCCCTCAAGAGCTTTCTTGAGATACTCTCCCCTCTGCCTGTGAGAAGCAGTGACACTGATGTCGTTGAAGCCCATTGGCGTTCTACAAGGGATACCTCTATGGTTGGAGAGCGTACATGTCAGCTTACAACCGGGCTTAGTGAAGGAGTGTGGTAAAAAGCCGGGGAGACCATCCTCTAAAAAGGACTGAAGCGGCGATTTTATACCGCACTGAGCTGTTTGGTCACACTTTTGGTTACACCTTTGCTTGTGTATTTGGTTGCCCTTTTGGTTAGGACATTGCATAGCATTGCAGTTCCATGCTGACCCGCCTACTTGGTTTCCGTACCAACAGTCACGCCAACTGACTGAGGGCTCCTCGTTGCTGCACTGCCCGTATAGGAAGAAAAGTTGCAGGTAAAGCCGATTCAGCACGTCGCACAGCATATCGAAGCAAGCACCGGGGGCGGTTGGATAGGCGAAACCGTCGGGGTTTGTGTTGAAGTCGACGGCATAAATGCCGTCCGCGTGGCCATGGCCGAGTATTCCAATCAGCACGTCTTCAGCGTCGACACAAACCTTATGAATAATGGATGTCAGCGTTGAGGCTGCGATCTTTTCTGGGTAAGCTGGCAAAGTGTCAGGATCTGTCTGTAGAACAAGTGGGCCGTCTGGGTTGCTGTCACCGGATGCCTCATCCGGCTTCTCAAACAGGTCACCAATGTCGCTGACTGATACAGTTGGAAACACGCGATTGTGCGGAAGTCCAGTCAACCAACAAAGCATTTGGTAAACAGACGACGGCGATTTAGGCCTCTCGATGTGGCGCAGGTGGGAAACGCAGTAGTAGTTTTCAAGGCAGTCATAGAGGAACTGAAGTATGTCGAGGAGACTCATGTTATCTGCATCAATAGAAGCTACGCTGCTTGCTTTGTTCTTTTTAGTCATCCACTGTTTCAAAAGGTCAATTGAGGAAACGTTGAAAATTTTTTTGTGGATGATCGCATGAATATCTGTGCCCGTAAAGTCTGGCTTATTCCGCAACTCGCCCTCATGCGAATCACGGTACATAGAAACCTGGTACCCGCAACTACTGAATAAATCGCCAAGCTTATTATTATATTTATTGTACGACGTGTGTATTTGATTAAATCGCGATTCTTTACAAGAATCACTCAGATGCTTAAAGTCATTACTCAGCGTCGCCAGGGAGGTGAGGAACACCTTCGCGCACTTCCTCCCGTACTCGGTTATTTCGGTGTTGTCAGCAGGATTTGCAAGCAATTTAGGTGCTTTAGTATCAGGCGATGTTTTCTCCTTCACCAACTGACCAGCATAATTTTGCCCCGAGTACCTGCTGACGTACTGCTTCGCGAGCTCCCCGTGGAACGCCTGGACGCCGCGCTTGACGACGTTGAGCAGCGGGGAGGCCTCGGCGAAACCAGAGGGGGCGAGGGTGTCGAGCTGCGTTTGGAGGTCGGCGAGCTTGCGGGAGACGGTGGCGTCGAAGTGGCGTTGGGTGTTCATTGTGGACAGGAGGGCGTAGAGGGCCTGGGTGAGGGGGGTGAGACGGTCGGGGGAGAGGTCGGGCTGGGATTGGAGGGACGTCAGAAACTTGTCATAAAAGGTTCTTGTTTTTGTTGCGTATGGGTTTAATTTGGTGTTGTCACTGCTTAGGGGATGTTCGTCAAAGGTGTCTTTCAACTTGCCCATCATACCTTTCAGACCAGTGTCCATGTCGGTGTCAATAATACTGCCAATACTGGTAATCTGATCTGACAAAGACGTCTGTAGAGCATGTAGCTCAGCTTTCTTTTGCGCGTTGTATTTTTTTTGGACGGCATTTTCGAGGTCATCCAATGCATGACTGACCCTTTGTTGTAGGCCGTTTGTAAGCAACGGTAGGATGACATCTGAAGCGCTTTTAGCGCTATTGAGAGACCCTTCGAGCGATAGACAGGCGAATTTAAAAGCTTCTTCCGCATCTTTTATCGGTTTGTCAATGGCGTAAATTGCCTGTTTGATGCTCTTAATCTCAGCTCTCAAAATCTCCATTTCGGCGTCGGCTTTTCCGCTCATCTCTGAGACAAAAGCAGGTACATTTTTCAACAACGTCAGTTCGCGTTGTACTTTTGTGACTGCTCCGTCAAGTTCTTTTCTACATATCTCAAACGTCATCATCATATCCGCGACCTTGATATTAGTACCATCGTCGTCCATCTTGAATTGCTCAAGTGCAGTTCTTATCGCAGTCTTGGTAGCTATTTTTATTTGCTTTTTGGCGTGGTCCTTGAAGGCGCTAACAAGGCCATCAAGCCCATCTTCTACGCCACGGGCACTGCCGCAGATTGCGGCGGTCAAATCGGTGATATGTTTACCAAATGAATCTGGGTCGGGATTTGCGTAATTTCCTTTTTCACCATAAATGACCTTTTTGAATGATGTGAAGCCATGCTTAAGATTATCAAATGTGTTCTTTAATTCTGTATCATACTGATCCTTTACACTCTGTGACGTCTGTGTAATTGGCTCAATAATCCCACTACTCAGATTTGCCATCGCCTCTTCGAGCTCTTGCAATGGATTTTTAGTTAGACTATTTCCAATGCTTTCATCAACTAGATCGTATAGGCCTTCAACGTCCCCATGCAATCTGTGCAGATCTCCTTGCAATTCAGACTCCAGTTCGCGGACCTTATTCTGAACTGTCTCGAAGTGAGTCCACAGCTGCGATTTAGGATTGTTATCTTCAGCAAACTTCTTAATGTTGTCTCTAATTGCAGTGAATTTGTCCGCAATTTTTGTCTTATAAATCTCATCATAAATACCCCTCTCGACAACCAGAGCGTCCGCCAATTTCTTAGCCTCTGCAACAGCCTCCCTAATTATCTGAATATGTTTTTCATTTTCCTGTCTCAGACGCGTAATTCGACCTTGAATATTAACGAAATTCTCATTTAAAGCTTTCTGGACCTCCTGTATTTGGGTTGAAATATGCGTACTCACCTCAATACGCTGATGGTGGAACTTATTGTGAAGTGACTTAACAGAAGTTGCCACGCCATCATTACTAACTGACATCCAAAAATTCAATACAAACTGTCTTATAGCTTCAATTTTAGGCGATATCATTGTTCCAAGATAGTCATCAATGTTATTCAAAGCTTTCTCTGTATTTTGTACATCACCAAGGTAGTCACCGGCGAATCCCTGCCAATTGGACAACTGGTCAGTGATTGGTTTATCATGCAGATTAACGAACATGTGCCCATTAATTCTTGCTCTTAGTTGGTTTAAAGGTCTCGTAACAGTTTCATGTTTCCTTTCCACCAGCCTCACCCAAGCCGTTATGCCTTGAGCGACCAGGCGAATATTCTTATCAAAATGCGTTTTTCTATTATATTTTGCTTGTTGAATTTTTTTCAAGTATGTCAGGCAAATTATCATTGTATTTTTGTAAGTTTTCATCGTCATTTACTGCACTAATTATTTTAAGCAAAAATCCCATCACCCCGTCACACAGCCTATCTAGGTCAGAGTACACAATACCGTTGCCGTCGTAGCCTTTGGTAGCAGAGTTAAAGCCGAGGAATGTTTCGAGGCCAGTGCAGAGGTTAGTAAGGATGTTAGTAGGGTTGTTATTTGAGGTATTTTTAGGGTTCAAAATTTTGCCAAATTTCTTGTCAAGCTCCCTAGGCGGCACATGGTCAGGGCAGTGGCAGGAAGTGGAAGGAAGGAAGAGAAGGGTGACAAGGCACAAGTTATTAGAATGATTTATAGAGGTCATAGCGGTATTATGGCGAAGTGATTTGAAGGATGTAGAGTGGGTAAAGGGGCGATGTAGAGTGGATTAGGGAGCGATGTGGAGTGGGTTAGGGAGCGATGTAGAGTGGATTAGGGAGCGATGTAGAGTGGATAAGGAGCGATGTAGAGTGGATAAAGGAGCGATGTAGAGTGGATAAAGGAGCGATGTAGAGTGGCTAAAGGGGCGATGTAGAGTGGGTTAGGGAGCGATGTAGAGTGGATAAGGGGCGATGTAGAGTGGGTAAAGGGGCGATGTAGAGTGGGTTAGGGAGCGATGTAGAGTGGATAAGGGGCGATGTAGAGTGGGTAAAGGGGCGATGTAGAGTGGATAAAGGGGCGATGTAGAGTGAGTTAGGGAGCGATGTGGAGTGGGTTAGGGAGCGATGTAGAGTGGGTAAAGGGGCGATGTGGAGTGGATAAGGGGCGATGTAGAGTGGGTTAGGGAGCGATGTAGAGTTGGTTAAGGAGCGATGTAAGGTGGATAAAGGGGCGGTGTAGAGTGGGTAAAGAGGCGATGTGGAGTGGATAAAGGAGCGATGTAGAGTGGATGATAATCATCACATAGGTCATCTGCTTGGTCACCACTGTCATCGCTGCCGTAACCATGACATCGCTGCCGTAACCATGACATCGCTGCCGTAACCATGTCATCGCTGCCGTGACCATGTCATCGCTGCCGTAACCATGTCGTCGCTGCCGTGACCATCAACTTGGTCACCACTTTGGTCACCACCTTGGTCAGCACGTTGGTTAGCACATTGGTCAGCACCTTGGTCAACACATTGGTCAGCACCTTGGTCAACACTTAGGTCACCACGTTGGTCATGGCATTGGTCAGCACGTTGGTCAGGTGATTGATCATCAATGCAATCATTACTGTCTAGCACATTAGGTGTAGTTGCCAGTTAGGTGATCAGTGGGATTTTATTACGATGTTTGCGCTGACAAATTACTGAGATCAGCTGTAAAACGCGATGCAGAAGGGTATCTTGCGTACGAGGAAATCGCGGATGTTGCGGCCCACCGGAAAGCGGAAGATGCACAGGTCGAGCAGGATGATGACGACGATGAGGGCAACGATGACGGCGGCGATGGTGGAGGAGGGAGGAGGGGATGGTCACTTCACTGCTCATGTGACTTGCCATCAACTAGATCACTACTGTCTAGCACATTAGATTTCCGTTGCCAGTTAGGTTGTTGTCATTAGCTGCGCAGTAGATACCGCACCCTGTGGAACGGCCGGATGCGGAAGTAGACCATGGCGCAGACGACGAGGATGATGAGGGCGACGGGGACGATGATGTAAGGGGCGGGATTGGTGGGAGTAGAGGGATTGGTGTGACGTTGTTGACCGGAGTGTGGCTCTGCACTGGATGAGGAAGAACCGGAGGAAGCAAGGGATTGGCCGGCATGGGAAGAAGGAGAGGCGAGGCGTTGAGAGGCGTAAAACTGGTTCACGACGACTTCATCGCGCGCAGTTCTACGACAATAACACATACATCTGCTTTTGTCACACTTTTTACATCCTTCAGGATGGCATCGATCTGTACTTTGCCGCTCATAGTAGAACGGCGCACATACAAAAATACACCCACGACATTTTGTACAAGACACGCGACAGCACCTACAATCACGCGACGTACAATCGATACCACACTTACACCGACTCATCGTCCCCGCCCAGTCCCCTCAACCTGCGAACCTATCAATCACTCAAGCAGCACTCACCAACTGCAACACTACCACTGCCGCTCCCAGTCCCCTCAGCCTGCAAACTATCAATCACCTAGCAACGCACTCACCACCTGCAACACGTACCACTGCCGCTCCCAGTCCCCTCACCAACGCACTCACCCCTGTGTCCCCCCAGCCCAGGCCACCGACACCCACGCTGCCCGGGATACCACAGCTGCCCTGACGCCACGCATGTGATCAGCACCAACTCTCACTCTAAATTATTCACTATCGGCAACGCCATCAAAATTGCAGCGAACCCCGTGCGCTCAACTCCCTCAGTGCAGCAGCACCGTGCTACGAGCCGCGGTATCGGCGCCATACTGGCGGAGTGTGTCGGCTACGTGCCTAAATGTTATATTAACGATCGCTACATTGCCGCCTATAAATGCTACTTAACTAGGCCAACGCGGATTACGCCACCCTGCCAGCGACTCGCAACACACGGCTTACGTCACCCGCCGCGGCCCTCACGGCCGCCTACGTTAGCGACCAATCACCCAGCCTCACGTGACACTCACTCAATGGGTAACGCGTACACCTCTCACAGTCAACGCACAACTCAACGCCACAACACCTACCAAATTACGGTTCATCCGCCAGCTTAGCACTTTGCCTGAGTGCTAGGTTAGCACTTTGCCTGGGTGCCAGCTTACCACTTTGCCTGGGTGCTAGGTCACCACTTTGCCTGAGTGCTAGCTTAGCACTTTGGTCATGGCATTGGTCAACACGTTGCCTGGTTGCCAGCTTAGCACTTTGCCTGGTTGCTAGCTTAGCACTTTGCCTGGGTGCTAGCCTAGCACGTTGCCTGGGTGCCAGCTTAGCACTTAACCTGGTTACTAGCTCAGCACTTTGCCTGAGTGCTAGCTTACCACTTAGCCTGGTTGCCAGCTTACCACTTTGCCTGGATGCTTGCTTAACACTTTGCCTGGGTGCCAGCTTAGCACTTTGCCTTGTTGCTACCTTAGCACTTAGCTTGTGTGCTTGCTTAGCACTTTGCCTGGTTGCTTGCTTAGCACTTTGCCTGGATGCCAGCTTAGCACTTTGTTTGGTTGCTAGCTAAGCACTTTGCCTGCGTGCCAGCTTAGCACTTTGCCTGGTTGCCAGCTTATCACTCTGCCTGTGTGCTAGCTTAGCACTTAGCTTATGTGCTAGGTCAACACTTAGCCTGTGTGCTAGCTCAGCACCTTGCCTGGATGCTTGCTTAGCACTTTGCCTGGGTGCTAGGTTAGCACTTTGCCTGGTTGCTTGCTTACCACTTTGCCTGGGTGCTAGGTTAGCACTTTGCCTGGTTCCTAGGTTAGCACTTTGCCTGTGTGCTAGGTTAACACGTTGCCTGGTTGCCAGCTTAGCACTTAGCCTGGTTGCTAGGTTAACACTTTGCCTGGGTGCTAGGTCACCACTTTGCCTGTGTGCTAGCTTAGCACTTTGCCTAGGTGCCAGCTTAGCACTTTGCCTAGGTGCCAGCTTAGCACTTTGCCTGGTTGCTAGCTTACCACGTTGCCTGGTTGCTTGCTTACTACCTAGCCTGTTTGCTAGCTTAGCACTTAGCCTGGGTGCTAGGTTAACACGTTGCTTTGTCGTTCAGTCATCATCTAATCTAGGTGCTATTTAGTTCACAGGTTACCCCTTGAGTAATTCGAGACATTATACTACGTTTGTCGGTTAGGTGAGTAGGTGAGTATTTAAGTGAGTTGATGTGAATTATAAACGTGAATACAATTACGGTTGCAGGTACGATATCTTGGCAAGCCTTCCGACTTGCGCTGCAGCCAACAATGATTGCGCTGTTATCTTGTGCGATGACGGTATCCTCAGGTGTGAGCGTATGTGGAGCACATCCAGCCTGCCAACCATGACACAAAGGAGGTAGAAGAGTGATAGTGACCAAAGGGCGACGGTCATCCACAGGAATGGGGCTCTGATTGTGAATATGAATTCGTCGCACCTGTCAAATAACTCCGTGAAGTATGCTGATCTAATGACGTTTTGGACTTGCTGTATAAATGCGAAACATGTTTTCTCGGATGCGGTCAAACTCTTGGCGTCTTCAAAAACGAAGCCGTATTTATACAGCGTAGGCAAAATGCCTTTGCAGCTGACGACGGAGGAGCATTTGCAAGCCCCTTCAATAATACCGTGTTCGCCTCGTTTACATTTGTCAGCACGGAGGCACGTGCTGCATCCCCAATCACGGCAGAAAATATTTTTCAATGCGTCATGTAAATTTTCAAGATATTTGTGGAGATCCCACGGTAGATACAGAGCCCAGGAAAGGTACGCATTCACGTGTTTCTTGGCTACGTAGTAGTAGGCATCGTGGCATAGTGAATGAAGGTATGGAGCGGTGTACGCAGTTTGCTCCGCACTTGCTGTCGACGTTGACAAACTTGACAAGTCAGCACGTTTGACTTCACGATTTGGATGACCATTCTGAGTGCTACCATACGCATTACGAAGTGCGTCCGTCAGTGTGGCAGTCTGATCATACAGGCCAATGGATCTGCTGAGAGTGGACGAATGGAATGCGTCCTTAATAAGATGAGTACCAGATTCATGCCACTTATTAACAAGTGACAAAGCAAAACCGAAGTGTTCAGGCAACGTAGACGGCGGTTTCGTAACGACGCATAGCAGCGATGAAATTAGATTGGTGCCGAAGAAATAACTTAGGGTTTCATACAAATCCCAACCTTTACGCGTCGATCCCGAAAATCCTCTAAAGCCAAGCGGTGTCAAGCACGGCATTCCTGGTTTGGAGGTAGGGCATGTTTTACATTCAGCCTTGCAGCCAATAGCGCTTACCTGATGTGGTAAATGCCCTGGCAGGCAGTCATTTAAGTAGCTCATTAGCGGAGACGTAGGTTGGCACTTTGGTTCATCGCTAGAATGCTCGGTACATTGCGATTTGCCTGTGGCTATATCCCTACCGTATAGGCAGTCACTCCACCCGAATTGGTCTGCCTTTACACCGCATCGCTTGAATAAGTACCTAAGCGGCGGTAAGATTCTACGAAGAACATCTAAGAACATCTGCAGACAATCGGCGCCGCTTTGGGGGTATTTCATACTGAAGGAGTTGTTGCAGAAGTCAATGCCATAAATGGTGCCGGCGTCGCCGTGGCCTCCGATAGCACATAGGATGTCGTAGGATTTGGTACAGATGTGGTGTAGCACGGTTCTGATATTCCTATATGTGAACTTTCTGGGACACGCATCGATGTAGAACGAATCCATGTCGTATACGATGATGTCGTCATCATCGGTGAGCGGTTTGGCAGGGTTATCCAGGAGGTCAGTGAAACCGTCGGACTTCAACTCAGCATATGCGTTGTTGTACGGCAGTCCAGCAAACCATATAAGCATTTCAAACACACTACATGGCTGCCTCTTAGCTGCGAAGGTTGCACAGTGGCTGACCTGATTGTACTCTTCCACGTGACTGCAGATACAGTTAAGAACGTCTAAGAGGTGGAACTTATCATTTCTGTCGTGATCTCTCGATTCACATCTCTCAAGATGCTCATTTTCATCTGCCTCCTTTATCGGCCACAATATTCTTTTATATACGTTCTCACCGAGCACTGTCTCCTTATTCTGCAATTCACCGTCCTGCTTATCGACAGAAACGCTGTAACCAAGACCTCTCATAGTTCTTCCGAGGTCAGTGGATTGGTTGATTTTCTGTTTACTCAAACTTCTACATTCGCCTCTCAACCGGTCGAGGTCGTGGAACAGTGTCGCCAGTAAAGTCAGGAACGCTTTGGCGACGTTTCGGCCTTCCTTTGTTAACTCAGATTTTTCACTCTGCAAATTTCTCACCAGCTCACCGCCAAACGTTACACTATCATATGCTGAGATGTAAACCCTACGCATTTCACCGATGAAGTGAGTGAGCCCCGCAATGAGACCGTCGATGACCGGGCTGCTCGGCTTGGCAAAGCCGTCAGGTTTGAGGCTGCTGAGCGCAGCGTCTACTTTATCAAGCATACCTGGCAGGATGTGGTCATATCTATGTGTTCTATGAATGTGTGCCATCAGCTCATTAAATGCGTCGTAAATTGCAATGAGCTGTCCATGGTAGTCATAGACATCCTTGACAGCGGGATGCTTTTTGTCGTTTTCCTCTTCGTTCAGTCTTACTGCTTCTTTTTTAACATATAGGTGAACATTAATGTAGAACTCCTTGAAATTCTTGGACAGATTTTGGAATGCTGTTTTCTTATCCGCCGAATCAACGGGGTCGGTTGCCAGACTGCTAAGCTTCTTAATATTTGCTCCAGTAGTTTCACCTTCTGTAACTTCACCCTCGACAGCTTTCATGAAGCCTTTAAAGCCTATTGTCAAGTCGGTGTCGATGAGTTTTGGCAATGGTGATAGTTCCTCTTGCGCTTTTTCAGCGAAGGCCTGGAGCAGGAGCTTTATGGAGTCGACGTACTGCTGACGGGCGTGGGAGGTGAGAGATGAAATGGCGTCCTCTACGTCCTGGTTGATGAACTTTTTGAGTTCCTTCGTGTAGTGTTCCTCGGCGTCGGCGGCGTCTTGTTCGACGAAATTCTTAGCAGCTACGAGGGCATCGGTGACAGGGCCTCTCAGCTTATTAAGATTGTCCTTTATTTTGTTAATGCTTTTCTCCGCATTCGTGACGCCATCCTTGTACTGCTTAAAGTACATTTCTTTAAGCTCACTTAGTTTGGTGTTAAGGCCATCCTGATAGCGTCCATGCCCGGCGGCATCGATAACTGCATTGCACAGTTCGTTGAGATTGAGAGTGACAAGTGGCACGGTATGTGTAAGCAGATCCTTGAGGCTCTCTTGAATCTGTTGTAAACCGTTTGCAGTACTTAAAGGTCCATTTGCAAGGCCAGTGGTGAGAGCGTCCAACTTGTTCTTTATACCGTCAGCGTCACCGACAGGGACTGTTGCCTCTGTTCCTTTGCCTTTTTCAACCAACCCGGCGATGGTTTTGAGTTTGGTGGTGATTTGGTCGAAGGGGGTTGTGAAGGTGTTTCTGTCATTAATTTCCGCTTCAAGACCTTTCTCAGTCAGCTTACTCGTCACATTTGTCTTTATCTCACCGATCGCCGCGGGGAGGTGGCCTTCATCGCGGGTGCCTTTCAGGCCGTTCTTGAGGGATTGAAGTGCTTCTTCTGTCTGGGCGACGAAACCTCTGTAACCCTGGAATTTGGGATCGTCAGTGGGAAGTTTTACATGACTTGCCAGCTTCTCAGCATCCTTAAGCAACTGCTCCTCCAGCTTGCTAGTCACCCCGTCGATCGCGGTGTCGACGGCGGCGGCGTGGTTGGTGCCGTCAGTATCATTAAGCGCTTTATCCAGTTTTTCTACGAAATCTGTTGCTTTGTTATAAGCACTATCGATATATCCAAGGTTGCACTCTGCAAGCAGTTTATGGAGTTGGTCACCAGCTTGCTTAGCTTTGGCATATAGAGCTGCTAGAATGGCATGAACGGCGTTTGTTAAACATACTCTATCAACGTCATTGGATGTAACCTCTTCATTTCTAACTGTAGTGTCAACTTCAGTGGCTATTGTGGATGCAAAGCTACCAAATTTACTTTCCATAATCTTCTCACCGATGCGCTGCGCAAAACTAGTGCACATATCTCTAACATATTCCAGATTCATTTTACTTGTTTGTTCTTCTCCAGCCGTAATGTTTGAAGTAGCTTGACTTATTCTGTCTTTCAGATTTGCCATAATTATACCTGCAATTTTTTGTGTATGATTCTTCTGTATTATATTATTTTGATTATCTATGTGTTCCGCCTTAAAATATGTGACGCTTCCTGTGATCCTCCGGTGTTTATTTCCCTCAACATACCCCTTGATCCACTTCTTAACCATGCCGTTATTATCCCAAATATCTGCAATCCAACCCTTGACAATTTCATCTTCAAACTTAGACCCGGCAAACTTCTCTGCATACTTCTCCCACACATACTTTCTAATCGCCGCAAGACCGTCGGCGCTTCCTCGAAAACCTTTTGCGTTACCCCTAATACCTGCAACTTGTATTTTGAAATGTTTGATAACCTCTTCAACCTTCTTCTTATCTTCTTCTTTATTTTGCAGACCTCTACCGTATGCATCAAATTTATCATACAACTTCCCAATCGCCGTTTTAATCTCCGTCACCTGCCCATCCACCGCCTCCTTCACCTTATACAAATCCCCTTTAAGCGCCTCATCCATATCCTTCACCTGCGTAAGCGCTGTTCTAACCCACGTACCAATATTATCCTTAATGTGCTGCGCCGCCTTCCTGAGCTTCTCTGCCTTATCATGCATATCTTTAGCCAACCCGTGGATTTTGTCACTACCTGCAGTTCCAGTCTCAACCATCCCACCAATTGTCTTACACTTCTCCTTCGCCGCGCTCACAACGCTCCCGGCCGCGTCTCTCCATTTTTGCAACTCCTCTGCGTTACCCTGCAACAGGATGTTCATAAGGTCAGATGCCTGAACGATTTGTCTAGGAAATTTTGTCTGATCATCCCAATTCACCTCTTGCAATATCTTCTTAACCTTCTCTAACGCTATTTTTAGAATACCATCCGCCTCCGTAATCCACTCCTGCAACGTCTCAACATACTTGAACAAATTCGTATCAACCTCCTGCAATTTAGGCAAAATGTTTTCCTTCACCAATTTCCTCAAATGATTTACCAGCTCGTTTACCTGGACATCTATTCTATTGTTCACGTTGCATTTGAGATCTCCAAGTGCTTTTTTTATCTTCTCCTCCGTCGCCTTCAACTTCTCACTCTCTTTACTCGACAACTCTTTAAGACGCTTACTCTCATGCTGCAAATTCTTACGCACGTTCTCAATTGTATCCCGTAATTTAGGATTTAAGTCTTTTATCGCGTTTATTGTCTCACTTTTATTGGTTTTAATGTCAACAGCAGTAATAAAGTCTTTTGCAAATTTTCGACAATCCTCCACCAAGGACATTGCCTTCTCCACACTCTCTTGGGTGGAAGCCGTAGGCCTTTTTGGATTAATGTTATTTGGCAATTTAGTTTGTAACTCTTCTTTTTTATAATTTTTCATGTCCCTTTGAAGTTTTTTTATTGCCGTTTTAACAAGATCATTGGATGTTTTTACATTACCATTATACCCCCGCACCCCTGCGACCACACTTTCAATCGCAGCATTAAAACCTTTTTTACCGGCGTGTTTATTGGTGTTAAGAGTGTAAATTGCATCATTTAAAGTACCTTTATGCTGCCCTAAATGGCCTTTGATGTTACTGAGAACACCACTCAAAAATCCCATCACCGCATCACACAGCCTATCCAAGTCAGAGTACACAATCCCCTGGCCAGTGTAGCCTTTGGACTCAGAGTTGAAGCCGAGAAACTTTTCGAGGCCAGTGCAGAGGTTATTAAGGATGTTAGTAGGGTTATTATTTGAGGTAATTTTAAGGTTCAAAATTTAGTCAAATTTCTTGTCAAGCTCCCTAGGCGACACATGGTCAGGGCAGTGGCAAGAGGTGGAAGAGGGGAAGTGAAGGGTGACAAGGCACAAGTTATTGTAATGGTTAATAGAGGTCATAGCGGTATTAAGGCGAGGTAATTCGAAGAATGTAGAGTGGGTAAAGGAGCGATGTGGAGTGGATAGAGGGGCGATGTAGAGTGGGTTAAGGGGCGATGTAGAGTGGGTAAGGGAGCGATGTAGAGTGGATTAGGGAGCGATGTGGAGTGGGTTAAGGGGCGATGTAGAGTGGATAAAGGGGCGATGTAGAGTGGGTAAAGGGGCGATGTAGAGTGGGTAAAGGGGCGATGTAGAGTGGATAAAGGGGCGATGTAGAGTGGGTTAGGGAGCGATGTAGAGTGGGTCAGGGAGCGATGTAGAGTGGGTTAGGGAGCGATGTTGAGTGGGTAAAGGAGCGATGAAGAGTGGATTAGGGAGCGACGTAGAGTGGGTTAGGGAGCGATGTAGAGTGGGTAAAGGGGCGATGTAGAGTGGGTAAGGGAGCGATGTAGGGTGGATAGAGGAGCGATGTGGAGTGGGTTAGGGAGCGATGTAGAGTGGATAGAGGAGCGATGTAGAGTGGGTTAAGGGGCGATGTAGAGTGGGTAAAGGGGCGATGTAGAGTGGATAAAGGGGCGATGTAGAGTGGGTTAGGGAGCGATGTAGAGTGGATAAAGGGGCGATGTAGAGTGGGTAAGGGAGCGATGTAGAGTGGATTAGGGAGCGATGTAGAGTGGATAAAGGGGCGATGTGGAGTGGATAAGGGAGCGATGAAGGGTGGGTAAAGGGGCGATGTAGAGTGGATAAAGGAGCGATGCAGAGTGGGTTAGGGAGCGATGTAGAGTGGGTAAAGGGCGATGCGGAGTGGATAGAGGAGCGATGTAGAGTGGGTTAGGGAGCGATGTAGAGTGGATAAGGGGCGATGTGGAGTGGATAAAGGGGCGATGTGGAGTGGATAGAGGAGCGATGTAGAGTGGATAAAGGGGCGATGTAGAGTGGTTAAAGGGGCGATGTGGAGTGGGTTAAGGAGCGATGTAGAGTGGTTAAAGGGGCGATGTAGGGTGGGTTAAGAGGCGATGTGGAGTGGGTAAGGGGCGATGTGGAGTGGATAAAGGAGCGATGTAGAGTGGATAAAGGAGCGATGTAGAGTCGGTTAAGGGGCGATGTAGAGTGGATTAGGGGCGATGTAGAGTGGGTTAGGGAGCGATGTAGAGTGGGTTAGGGAGCGATGTAGAGTGGATGATAAATACCACTTAGCTCACCATGTCATCGCTGCCGTGACCATGTCATCGCTGCCGTAACCCTGTCATCGCTGCCGTGACCATCAACTTGGTCAACACTTTGGTCACCACTTTGGTCATGGCATTGGTCACCACCTTGGTCAACACGTTGGTCAGCACCTTGGTCAGCACCTTGGTCATGGCATTGGTCACCACCTTGGTCACCACTTTGGGCAGCATCTTGGTCAGCACTTTGGTCAACACTTTGGGCAGCACCTTGGTCAGCACTTTAGTTAACTATTACACAATCACATACAACGATTAATGAGTGATACAACAGATTAAAGCACAATTCATAAGTTAGGTGAGTAGGTGATATGCTAGGTGAGTGTGGACAGTGAACACGTGAGTACGATTATGGCTGCAGGTAAAACACCCTGTTAAACTTATTAACACGTGCCGCGGCAAGTAGCGATTGAGCAGCTATGCGATGTGATGAGGGACTATGCAAATGCGATTTGATGTGGAGCAGGTCGAGGCGGATGACCATGATGTGGAGGAGGTAGAGGAGAGAGAGGAGCCAGAGTGCGAGGGTTAGTGTCATGAAGGGGAAACGGATTGTGTATATGAATTTGTCAATAGAGTGGAACAGTTTCATCAACACCGATTCCTCATCAAGCACTTTTTTGAGCATTTCACACAAATCCTTGCAAGTGCGCTTGCATTCCGCTTTTTCCGTCCCACTAAGCTTCGTTCTGTCTGACAACGCAAATCCGTATCTGCATAAGACAGATGCCGTAGTATCGCACTGTAGAATAGATTTGCATAATTCGCTGTGATTAGTGTTTTGAGTATTCTTAGTAGTAGCACAAGTTGGCGGACATTTAGCAACACGGCACTTTGGCCTGTCGCCGCCACACGATTTGCAGCAGTCATCGTAGAGCTTTTTCAGTAAATCGTAGAAAGTTGGCGTGAGATAAACAATCCACGATACGTACTTGTCTGCGTGCTTCTTAGAGAATGAACCGCTGATTTCATTATAGAGGGAATACAGATATGGACCGCATCTGCCAGACGGGGTTGAGTGGCAAACCAGGCTGACCAGATCGCCATTGGAGTGGCTTTTGGAATTCGATGAGTGAGTACTATCAAACACTGAATACGCATTTAGCTTATCATAATGACGTTTGAAATTGGCTTTATCAACCGATTCGTCAAATGCATCCTTCCTATGCTTACCACTCCCATCCCAACCGTTGAGGAATTTGTGGTAGAAAGCGAAGATGTCACCCAGAGTCTGCGGAGGCTTCTGGAGCAGACACGTCAGCATGGAGCACAGCTTAGTGAGTCGTTGATCGGCGTTACCACAGAATTTCTCAAGCACCTCTTTCAGATGCTTGCCCTGCTTCGTGTGAGAAGCTGCGATACCGATGTCCGCGAATCCCATGGGAGTCAGGCACGGTTTGCCGAAGTGATTCGGCACAGCGCATTCCAGCTTACAACCCGGCTTAGTGAACTGATGTGGCAGGAACCCTGGGAGGCCATCTTCAAGGAACGACTGAAGTGGCGACTTTACACCGCACTTGTAATGTTGGTCGGCCGTTTGGTCATGCTTTTGCTTACACTCTTGGTCGGGACATTGAAGGGTATTGCAGTTCCACGCTGACCCGGCGATGCCCCTGCCATAGTGGCAGTCCGACCAACCGGAGCTCTGAGGACCGTTGTTGCACTGCTTGTAAACGAATAGCATCTGGTGGTATACTCTAGATGCTACGTCGACGAGTAAATCGAAACATTGGCCGGGGTTACTCGGGTACGACAGACCTTCGCTGTTAACGTAGAAGTCCACAGCATATACACCATCCGCGTGCCCGTGGCCCTGGATAGCAACCAGCACGTCAACCGATATGTTGCAAACTCCGCGAAGCATCGTGCTTAATTCCTCAGCGTTCAACTTTGCGTCAGTGGATTCAAGTTTGTAGGCGGATTCCGTTTGCGCTTTGTCTCCTTCAGGTTTCTTGAACAGTCCCTTGAAGTGCGCACATAGTTTCTCATACATGGGATTATGCCGCAGTCCCGTGAGCCATTGCAGCATCTGATATACGTTGCACGGTGCTTTCGGCGCGGAAATGTGGCGAAGGTGAGATGTCTTGAAATAGTCGAGCAACTGGTCGTGGAAAAAGCCCAGTATGTCGAGAAGGGTAATGTCATCGTTGCTAGTGCTGCCGGCGGTACCCGAGTTTTTCGTTGTTTTCCAGGTGGTTAAGATAGTGTTCGAGGACGCATTTTCAAGTTTCTTAATAAGCAGCTCATCGTAAATATCTTTCCCCGTCTTTTTACTGTTCAATTCACCGTCCTGCTTGTCCTTAGTTGAGGGCACGTTGTAGCCACGCTCCTTCAACCAGCTGCCGAGTCGGTTGCTATTTCGCTTGCCATTTGCTTCTACGTACTGACAAAGTTGCTGTGTATTACCCGAAGCGTCTTTTTTACAACCATTCTGTAATCCAACAAAGTCATGGTACAATGTCTCCAAAATCGTCAAAAATACCTTCGACAAATTTCTTCCGTCATCCGACAATTTTTCATCTTTATCACTTCCCTTAATAACTAATTCATCAAATTTAATACCCTCCTCATGCCCATCATACCCGTTCACATACACCCGCTCCATCTCCTCCACAAACCCCTGCAGCCCCGCTCTGACCGCATCGAGCAGCTCCGGGTGCCGGGGGTTGGCGAAGGCGGAGGGGGATAAGGAGTGGAGGGAGGAGGAGAGGGCATTAAGTAAAGAGACGAAGGTATTATCGTAATTATACTTTTTAGTGCTATTTGAGGCACTTAAATGAGTAAGTAATTTGTCGAAGTCATCTTTGATTTTGGTTAGCTTGCTGGCTGGGTTGGTGGGCGGGGGGGAGGTTGGAGGTTTGACTTGATCCTTGATATAGGTGTCAACGTTTTTATAGTAGTCGTGGAATTTGGTAGATAATTGCGTGAAATGCCCTTTCGTAAACGGAGTTGAAAGAGGTAGATCCTTCTTAATATTGTCAAGGAGTTCCGTTGTGGATGTCGGAAATGTAGGACTGTCAGAGGAGATAATTGTGACTTTCATACCGTTTACAGCCTTCAGAAGACCTTTAATTCCGGTCCTTTTGTCTTTGTCTATGATCCCCTCGATAACCTTCATCTGCTCCTCCACCACCCCCTTGAGCGCGTGGAGGTCGGCCTTTTTCTGCTCGGCGAAGAGCGTGCGGACGGCGGCGGTGAGGGTGGAGAAGGCGGAGGAGATGGTTGCTTGGCATTTAGCAACGGCCTGTTTCAACGCATTGTTGATGCTATCGATGGAGCTTTGTATGTCCGTTTCAGCTAGTGTTACGTTGACATCCACATTATCAAGCAGCTTGTGTAGTAAATCGATATTGCTTTCTAATGCCATCATTTTCGTAAGCGCCGTTCTTCTCCTTTCCTCTACTTGTTCGGGGATCTCTTCGAGATACTTGATGATGCGTGCGATCTCCTTAGTGTCCGCGTCACCATTTGTAGGTATATTGCAGATTCTGCGATGCAGATCAGCAAGTTTGGCTTGAATATTCATTAGCCCTTTCACACTTACAGCCGGGAGTGGTGGCAAATATTTCGCAAGAAGTTTCACATCGTCATTGTTAAGCGTCATCATGGTTTTCAAATCGGCTAGGTAATCATTCACAGTCTGCTTGGTCTTGGTAGGTTCTTCTTTAACCATCGTAGATATGCTCACAAGCTGACTTTCAATATTCCCTACCGCTTCGGTGATTTGAGCATTATTGGTGTCGATTGCGGATACGACAGCATCAACGGTTGTATCTACAGTTTTAATCGCCGTAATTTCCCGCGCTGCCTGTATCTGCCTGTTCAATTCGTCTACGCCTTTTTGAGCCGCCTGCTGCAAAAGTGTGCCTAGATTTGTTTTAAATGTGTCTGCAATAGCTTTGGTACTAAAAGCGCCTTTGAGATCTTTCAGGATATCATGAGACGAAAACTCAGATGGAAGTTCCCCCCAATGCACCATAGCCTGCTTGAAATGACTAAGAGTGATTTCCAAATTATATAATGCATCATTTATATTATTATGAGCTTTCGAATTGGCCTGTTGCAGCACGCCTCCTAATATCTTCAACTCCGTTCCCAGATTACCATTTTGCAAAGCTCCAACCAATTTTGTAACACCTGGTCTCAAATTACCCGACCAGCTGGCACTTGCTGCTGCGTCAGTAAATGTTGCCGACAACTCCTTCATATACCCCTCAACATTACTTGTAATCGAGCTTGTAAGTGCAACGATTTGACCATTAACATTCCATTCAACGGCGCCATTATTAAAATCATCAAGTCCTTTCGGCACCTTCTCCTTAACGTCGGTATGAAGCGTTCCAAGTTGCTTAAACGCAGCCTCAGCTTTCTGAGCAACTTGCTGAAGCTTATTATTTGCACCCTGATAGGCATCGTTTAGCTCCGTCGCTTTCAACTTGACACGATGCAACGGTGTTTTCAAATCGTTATTCGACGTTATATTTAGCTTCTCAACAACATCTTCACATGTTCTCATAGCGTTTTCCAAAACATTTCCAGCGGCCACCTTCCACTCTGCTAACTCCACATTGCTGCTGCCAATTTCAATACCAATATTGCTCACTTTCTTTTTTATTTGGCCAAATAGTTCGTTGAGCTTGCATTTTCTTTCCGGGCCAGACTTTTTTGTGATATCGTTCAGTGCAATTGTGACCTCTTTAAAAAGTCTGTCAATCTCATTGTTGTACGTTCCTTTGTATTCTGAAATCAATTTATTAGCTTCTACCTTGGCTTCTTTCACAACGTTTTTGAGACGGGCAAACTTTTCATCCTTCATTTCGGTTAAAGCAGTCAAATTTTCTCGTAGATTTCTAAATTCCTGAGCCATCCTATTTTCAATGCTTCTCCGTTGACGGAGTAACTCCTCATCGACAGCCTTCAGCTCCTCCGCCAATTTCTTGTTTCTCGCCGACTCTTCCAACAATTTAACCGCATCTTTTATTGCCGTTACCGGCGTCTCTAACTTTCTTATTAGTTGTGAATCTAATTTATCTTGCGCCTTTTCAGCCACATCAGCGTGTCCGAGATACAACTCTAATATATGTTTCCATGCCTTATGCTGGTCTCTGAGTGTTTTATTTTTTTGCTCTTGAAACTTTTGTTCGACATTATTAATGTCATTTCTTATAAGTATCAACGGCGTTTTTACATCTTCGCATTTTTGATTAACACTCTTTCCATACCCCTCCAACCACTCCTTCACCGCGCGGACAGACGCCGCAAGCCCAGCACGCCCGGAGCCAATATTTTTAGTTAAGGTGTCTAGTACTTCATTAAGCTTTTTAGTCATGTAATTATCATAAGTTGTCACTTCATTTTCGTTTTTCACCGCACCAAGCACACCACTCAAAAATCCCATCACCGCATCGCACAGCCTGTCCAGGTCAGAGTACACAATCCCAGTGCCGTCGTAGCCTTTGGACTCAGAGTTGAAGCCGAGGAAGGTTTCGAGGCCGGTGCAGAGGTTAGTAAGGATGTTGATAGGGTTATTAGTTGAGGTAATTTTTAGGTTTAAAATTTTGTCAAATTTCTTGTCAAGCTCCCTAGGCGGCACATGGTCAGGGCAGTGGCAAGAGGTGAAGGAAGGGAAGTGAAGGGTGACAAGGCACAAGTTATTAGGATGGTTTATAGAGGTCATAGCGGTAATATGGCAAGGTGATTCGAGGGTTGTAGAGTGGACAAGGGGCGATGTAGAGTGGGTAAAGGAGCGATGTGGAGTGGGTTAGGGAGCGATGTAGAGTGGATAAAGGGGCGATGTGGAGTGGGTAAAGGGGCGATGTAGAGTGGATAGAGGAGCGATGTAGAGTGGGTTAAGGAGCGATGTGGAGTGGGTTAGGGAGCGATGTAGAGTGGATAGAGGAGCGATGTAGAGTGGGTTAAGGGGCGATGTAAGGTGGGTTAAGGGGCGATGTAGAGTGGATAAAGGGGCGATGTAGAGGAGGTTAAGGGGCGATGTAGAGTGGGTTAGGGAGCGATGTAGAGTGGATTAAGGGGCGATGTAGAGTGGATAAAGGAACGATGTGGAGTGGGTTAGGGAGCGATGTAGAGTGGATTAAGGAGCGATGTGGAGTGGATGAAGGGGCGATGTAGAGTGGATAAAGGAACAATGTGGAGTGGGTTAGGGAGCGATGTAGAGTGGATTAAGGAGCGATGTAGAGTGGATGAAGGGGCGATGTAGAGTGGATAAGGAGCGATGTAGAGTGGATAATAATCACCACTTGTGACCATGTCGTCGCTGCCGTAACCATGTCATCGCTGCCGTGACCATGTCATCGCTGCCGTGACCATGTCATCGCTGCCGTGTCAATGTCATCGCTGCCGTAGCATCAACTTGGTCAGGTGGTAGGTCACCACGTTGCTTGTGTGCCAACTTAACACTTTGCCTGCGTGCCAGCTTAGCACTTTGCCTGGTTGCTAGGTTAGCACTTCGCCTGGTTCCTAGGTTATCACTTTGCATTGTCGTTCAATCATCACATAATCTCAACGCTATTTAGTTCACAGGTTACTTTTTAAATAATTCGAGACATTAGACTACGTTTGTCGGTTAGGTGAGTAGGTGAGTAGTTACGTGAGTTACAGTGAATTACAAACGTGAATACAATTACGGTTGTAGATACGATATCTTGGCAAGCCTTCCGACTTGCGCTGCCGCCAATAATGACTGCGCTGTTATCTTGTGCGATGACGGTATCCTCAGGTGTGACTTGATATGCAGCACATCCAGTCTGCCAAGCATTACGCAAATCAGGTAGAAGAGGGACAGCGACCAGAGGGCTACATTGAGCCATATAAACGGCTGCCTGATGGTGAAGATGAATTCGTCGCACTTTTCGAACAGTGTTTTGAAATATTCGGAATTCAAGACGTTGGTCAGTTGATTGCTGAAATCACGGCAATATCTTATACCATTACTTTCCAATAACGTCATCGAATTGCCAAATGTAAATCCGTAACGATAAAATGTGCTCTGGACGCCGCGACAACCGACCAACGATCTGCACTTACAGTTATAGTCGACGCCGTGTTTACCCGGCATACATTTTCCACCATGTTGGCATCTGCTGCATCCCCAGTCCCGGCAGGAGATGTTTTGAAAATCTTGCAATAGACGTCGAAGATAGTCATAAAGTGTCCACGGTAGGTAGAGAGCCCATGAAAGATAATGATCAGCATGCTTCTCTGCAAGATAGGTATAGGAGTCATTCCAAAGGGACTGGATATAAGGACCACAGTGGACATTCCGGTTGGGATAAACACATGACTTCTTCATGGATAAACTTGATAAGGGTGTAAGTTCGTAACTGCTGTGATCGCCGGTGTGGCTGCTCTGAACGATACCATAAGCATTGCGCAGTGCTTCGGTCAGTTTAGTTGACTGGTCATATAGATTAATAGATGTATCTATAATGGTTGCACCGAACTTATCTCCGAACGTTAGTCTACGTTTGTTATCTACATGCGTCGTAGAATTGAGACACGTAACAAGCGATAAGGCAAAGTTAAAGTGTTCGGGCAGCGTAGACGGCGGTTTCGGTACCAAGCTGAATAGGGACGAAAGATGGATGTCGTCGAAGAATTTGTCTAGCGCGTTACAGATCTCTTTCCCTGTCTTGCTGGTGCCCGAAAACCCTCTGAAACCGAGGGGTGTCAGACATGGCATCCCGGGCGTGGATTTCGGGCAGGTAGAACATTTGGCTTTGCAGCCGATATCGGTCAGTTGATGCGGAAGGTGCCCCGGCAAGCAGTCATTTAGGTAGCTCATCAGTGGTGAATTTGGTTGGCAATTTGGTTGACACGTTGGTTGGCCGCTTGCAGAATATGTTGGCAAGCAATCTAATTGGTTCTTCTCTTTGTCAGTTAAATGGTCGATACATGGTCTTTTTGCTGATGGGATATCTTTGCCATACCTACAGTCGGACCAGCCGTGCTGTGCAGCGCCAATCATACACTGGACATGCATGAAACGTAGTACTGGGAACATTCTGCGTAATATGTCGAGGATGCTATGTAAGCAGTCATCTGCTACTGATGGATATCGCAGATTTAGTGCGTTCGTACAGTAGTCGACGGAGTATAAGGTGTAGGTGTTACCGGTACCAAGGATCGTACTGAGCAGATCATAAGCGTTCGAACAAATATATTCCAGTGATGCCACTACGTGATTGTATGAGATTTCTTTGGGGTAAGCATTCAGGTACAAGGACTGCGGATCAACTACAGTAAATTCAAAGTCCTCACCGGCCTCTTTCGTTTCTTTTTCCGGATCTTCAAATGGTACACTGAGACCATTAAGTAGCAATTCGTCATACACGGGATTGCATCGTAGCCCTGAAAGCCATACGAGCATCTCATACACGGAGGACGGTTGTCTCTTGGAGGGATACATGATGTGGCAGAGGCGGTAGTAATCATGAAGATGCTGATTGAGACTGTCAAGTTTATGTATAAGGTTTGTGTTATTAGTTGCCGATGCAGTGACACGCCCAAGTTTCTCAAGAATATGCGAACCCGTACACTCATCTTTGTTTCTCAACTCGCCGTCCTGTTTAGTGGCTGTCGTGGAAACACCAAATCCACATTTCCTCATTATACCTCCCAATTCCGTGTATTCGTTTATTTTATCTTTTTGGCAAGGATAATCACACTTACTGTTGAGTAAAGTTATATCCGAGTTAATTATGGAAATCATGGAGAGACAGACCTTCGACAACTTGGTACCATAATCGGTAATCTTTTCTTCTTCATCAGAATCTTTTTTCTTCTTCATCAACGTATCTGTGAATACTTCACCCTCATACCTACTCACGTACACCCGCTCCAGCTCCCCGACGAACCGCACCAGGCTTTGGGGAAAGGCGTCGAGCACGGGGTAGGATGCGTTGCCGAAGTGCGAGGAGGTGAAGGTGGTAAGGGATGTCTTGAGCGTTTCGAGCTTCCCGGGCACCTGGTGGTCGAAGTGTTTGTGAGCGCTGATGTGGTCGAGGAGGGCGGTGAGGTGGTGTTGGATGGCAGTGACATTCGTTGTGTAGGCTCCATTGACATCAGGCTGAGAAGTGAAATGTTTCGCCATATCTTTAAGCAAATAGGTGAAGATGTGTTCTGAATAGTGATTGAATGTGGAGGACAGCGATTTCACTTTCTCTCCATGTTGCTGAGCCCCGTCAATAGCGGTCTTCACTTCGTCGAGCAGATTGCGTGTCGATGGCTTTTTAACACGGCGATCCATATCATGACCGGCGGCATAAAGGTCAATTGAATCCCCGCTCAGCGTCTTGAGGAAGCCTTTCAGGCCGGTGTTGAGGTTTTTGTTGATGGTGCAGGTGATGATCTTGAGCTGGGTGGAGAGGAGGGTCTTGAGGGCGGAGAGGTCGGCGCGGTGGGACTCGGCGAAGAGGGAACGGACTTGAGCGGTCACAGATTTGAATGAATATTCTGTCATACATAAAAGATTATGTTTGAGATTTTCAATTGCCTCGACAGCGTGCTTCTTGGCTCCACGCACAGTGTTTTCGACATCATCAATGCCTGACTGGATATACTTATCAGCCTCATTGAGAGCTGAATCAATGGCATCGAGTTTGTCGCCAATTTCGTTTTTCAGCTTATCCATGACATCTTCGACGTGTTGCCTTTTCTCATCGATAAATTGCGGCGTCTGCTCAAGACTATCAATCACTACAAGAATTGATTTGATGCTGGTGGTGATGACGTTATTCAATTCTGTGGTTCGGAGAGCTTTGATATCTTCCATTGTTTTGTTAAGATAATCATCGATTTTATACGTTCGCAACGTATTCAGCTTATCTCTTACAAAACTGCCCGCATCTGAGAACGCTTTAGTGATCTCATTAAGATTATCTGTGGATTCCGTAGACAAGGTATCTAATGCATTTTTGATGTATTCAACATTTATTGCGTCTGCATACGTAGTAATGCCGGTGATCGCAGATTTAAGCTCATTGTTGGCCTCGTGTTCGATACCGTTTATGGTGATTGGACCGTATTCACTGTCTCGCTTAATATCGTCAAAATGCTTTTTGATATTTTCAATCTTTCCCCTGAGGGTATCATCATTTTTAGCAGCACCTTTCTGTGTCTGTTTCAAATAATCCGACATGAGACCAGCATCCACACCGGTTTTTTCTTTAAAGTCTATTCCACTGATGTCGGTTCCATTACCAGTTATTACTTGCTTCAGGCTGCTATCAATAGCCGCAGCAACCGTTTTTGAAAAATTCGCACCGTTGGAAGAAGATGATACAGCGTTGCCACCAGTCCCGAGTTCCCTCTTGACATCGCTTCCAAGTTGTTGTACCTTGCCAATTGCCGTATGCAACGCGCTAATCTGCGATTGTGCAATAAATGTCTGAAGTCTGTCGGCCGCACCTTTCACTGCCTGATACATAGCGGTCAATATAGTTTGTAAAGACATGGTCAGATATTTCTGGTTTGATTTATAAGGTGACGCAGTTTTATCTTGTTCCCGCACTTCCAACGCATCTTCAATACCTTTCACTACAGTAAAAACTTTTCGTGCATCGACTGCATCTGCAACTCCTGCGAGATATGTTCCGATACTGCCTAGAACTATATGCACATCGCCGATTGTTTGCGTCAGAGGGGTTTGAATGAGTTTCTTAACCTGCACTGAAATTATTGGAGTTAATTTGGTAACAATATCCGACGGATTTCCATTGAAACCAGATTTATTGAAACATCTGTGACATCGATCTACATACCAATTGAGGTAACTTTTTATTACCCCTTTCTGATCATTCACGATCGCCGTTACCATATCTTCAATCTTCTGTTCAAATGTCGCCTTGAACTGCCCAGCGTATGTGCTCACATTTTTCACAAAAAGACCCAATTCTCCCGCATGTTCAGAGCTGCGCATCTCGTATATAGGTTTGACCAGCTCGTCGAGCACCTTTTGCACCTCACCAGGCAACTCATTCTCAATATAAGTCTTTAGCTTCTTGTTCATTTCATCTCTAGCGGCAATCAATCCGGTCTTGACGTGATCATCCAGCTTGTTTAGCAGTCCCAAAACAGTATATTTGCCGTCACTACCTTCCTTAGAATCATCGTGATCTCCAACTGTCGACAGTACAGCCTTCTTAATATCCACTAACTTTTTCTTATATACCTTTTCAAGCGGCGCTACCAGCCTATTTGCTGCTTCAACCTTCTGCTTAATCTCAGTTTTCACACTTTCAAGGTACCTTCCAATTTCGTCCTTCCAATTTTTCAACTGCCCCGCTTTGCCCTCCATCGTTTCCCGGATGACCCTTCCAGGCTCCTTATTCAGGATATCGCCGGCCACATTTATAGCTTTCTCAATTAATTTATTTGCATCTTTCATCCACGCACTGAGCGCATACTCATACTTCTCTAGCGTGTCACTGATGCTCCCAAGCTCTCTTCGAATGTTCACAACATCCACTTGCAGCTTTGATTTTCCTGTTTCCGCTCCAACATACGTCTTGCTTCGATCCAACACATCTAATCTACCTTTTATGTCGCTGAGTGCGACAATAATCTGGGTTTTAAATTCCACATTCAAATTGACTAAATTCTCCTTAGCTGCTATAACATTAGGTCTTAGAGTCTTGAAGTGCTCCCACTTACAATGGGTCAGACGTCTAATTTCGTTGAAAATGTTTTCAAATTCATTTTGCAAAGTTTTCTGTACTTTTGCGGTTTCATCTTTCACGGAAGCATCTAACTTTTCCTTCTGCCATTTCAACTCCTCATCCACGGCCTGCACCTTTCTCTTGAACTCAGCATTGCCAGCGCTTTTCTGTAACACCTGCACAGATTTCATAATTACATTCGTCTCATGCAACAATGTATTTTTAAGTTTATGATCTAATAAATTAACATATTGGTTTTCAGTGTTATTAACGTCCAGCTCGATGGACTGTAGCGTCTCCGTCCACCTGGTCAACTGGGTCTCCAGTTTCTGGTCCGCGTTACCTGCAACATTATTAGTGTATGTACCTGCAATTTCATCTTTCAACCTACCTAAATTGCCGGTGACTCTACTAGTTCGCGTTCCTGATTCAAGGAGATAATTGTCCAACCACCCCTTCACCGCGCCGACAGACGCCACAAGCCCAGTACGCCCGGAGCCAATATTATTATTTACCTCTTTTAGTACTTCACTAAGCTTTTTAGCCATGTAATTATCGTACGTTTTAACTGCTTCATCATCTTTCACCGCACTTAGCACACCACTCAAAAATCCCATCACTGCATCACACAGCCTGTCAAGGTCGGAGTAGACAATCCCAGTGCCGTCGTAGCCTTTGGAAGAAGGGTGGAAGCCGAGGAAGGTTTCGAGGCCGGAACAAAGATTTTCTAAAAGCTTTTTAGGCTCATTTGACGCATTATTACGATTAGTCAAAAATCCACAAAGCTCCTCCACTTCCTTCAAAGCCTGCAACTTGGACTGCAATTTGTCTAGCTCAGCAGAGGGAGAGGGGGAAGAAGGAAGATTATTAAGATTATTAGGGCTATTAATACGTTGATTTATGTCATTAATTTCTTGAGTAACTCGCTGACTAAGCTCACTAATTTTACGGGTGTCAACAGACAGGCCAGCAGAGTTGACAGACTCAGAAAGGGTAGTAACAAGAGAAGAGTAAAGATGTTTTAAGTCATTTTTAAGGTCTGAATTAGTGTCGAAACAAGCGATAATAGCATTCTTAACGGCTTTCTTAACACTCTCACTCTCACCAACAAATCCGCCAAGCTGTCCAGCAAGGTGACCAAGGCTAATGAGCTTGGAGTCAATGTCCTGCAAGGCTCTTCTAGTAGCATCATCAGTAAGAGAATGGTCAGTATCAACAAGTTATTATAAAGGTTTATGGAGGTCATAGCGTTAATAAGACAAGGTAATTCGGCGGATTTGGAGTTAGGGTGAACATGGTCAGGGCAGTGGCAAGAGGTGGAAGAGGGGAAGTGAAGGGTGACAAGGGACAAGTTATTATAAAAGTTTATGGAGGTCATAGCGGTATTATGGCAAGGTAATTCAAGGGATGTAGAGTGGATTAGGGAGCGATTAAAGGAGGTTAAGGGGCGATGTAGAGTGGATAAGGAGCGATGTCAGGTGGGTTAAGGGGCGATGTGGAGTGGATAAGGGGCGATGTAGAGTGGATAAAGGAGCGATGTAGAGTGGATAAGGGGCGATGTAGAGTGGATTAAGGAGCGATGTAGAGTGGATTAGGGAGCGATGTAGAGTGGGTTAGGGAGCGATGTAGAGTGGATTAAGGGGCGATGTAGAGTGGGTAAAGGGGCGATGGAGAGTGGATAAAGGGGCGATGTAGAGTGGATAAGGGGCGATGTGGAGTGGATAGAGGGGCGATGTAGAGTGGATAAAGGGGCGATGTAGAGTGGGTTAAGGGGCGATGTAGAGTGGATAAGGGAGCGATGTAGAGTGGGTTAGGGAGCGATGTAGAGTGGATAAAGGGGCGATGTAGAGTGGGTAAGGGAGCGATGTAGAGTGGGTTAAGGAGCGATGTAGAGTGGGTTAAGGAGCGATGTAGAGTGGGTTAAGGAGCGATGTAGAGTGAATAAAGGGGCGATGTAGAGTGAATAAAGGGGCGATGTAGAGTGGATTAAGGGGCGATGTAGAGTTGATAAAGGAGCGATGTAGAGTGGGTTAAGGGAGCGATGTAGAGTGGATAAAGGGGCGATGTGGAGTGGGTAAAGGAGCGATGTAGAGTGGATAAAGGGGCGGTGTGAAGTGGATAAGGGAGCGATGTAGAGTGGGTTAAGGGGCGGTGTGAAGTGGATTAGGGAGCGATGTAGAGTGGGTAAAGGAGCGATGTGGAGTGGATTAGGGAGCGATGTGGAGTGGATTAAGGGGCGATGTGGAGTGGGTAAAGGAGCGATGTGGAGTGGGTTAAGGGGCGATGTAGAGTGGGTAAAGGAGCGATGTAGAGTGGGTTAGGGAGCGATGTAGAGTGAGTTAAGGGGCGATGTAGAGTGGGTTAAGGGGCGATGTAGAGTGGGTTAGGGAGCGATGTGGAGTGGATAAAGGGGCGATGTAGAGTGGGTAAAGGGGCGATGTAGAGTGGGTTAAGGGGCGATGTAGAGTGGGTAAAGGGGCGATGTAGAGTGGATTAAGGGGCGATGTAGAGTGGATTAAGGGGCGATGTAGAGTGGATTAAGGGGCGATGTAGAGTGGATTAAGGGGCGATGTAGAGTGGGTAAAGGAGCGATGTAGAGTGGGTAAAGGGGCGATGTGGAGTGGATAAGGAGCGATGTAGAGTGGGTAAGGGGCGATGTAGAG